>NC_092037.1:76268974-76408793 GCF_003086295.3 Arachis hypogaea
TTTACTTCCCTAATGAACCCTGCTCTAGCAGTGCTTGTACTTGTTCTTCTATTGCTTGCATGCGCTCGGGTCCGAGCTTCCGGCGTCTTTGTTGGACAGGTTTGGATCCCGGGTATACTGATAGCTTATGGCACATCAGGTCGGGGCTTATGCCTGGCATGTCGGAGGCTTTCCAGGCGAAGAGGTCGGAATTCTCCCTTAAGAGGGTTATGAGTTCCTCTTTTAGGCCTGCTTCGAGGTTTGCTCCTATGTTTGTTATTTTTTCAAGGTGTTCCCAATCTGGACTTTTTCGATTTCTCCCTCGGTTGTGGCCGAAGATCTTCTCGGACTTGAACTCGCCGAGTTCTATTGTGTTGATCTCTTTCCCTTTTAGGCTCAGGCTTTCGTTGTAGCATCGCCGCGCTAGTTTTTGGTCGCCTTTTAGAGTAGCGATTCCTTTTGCGGTAGGGAACTTCATACAGAGGTGTGGGGTCGAGACTATAGCTGCCAGTCTGTTTAGGGTTGGTCGCCCAATGAGGGCATTGTATGCTGAAGTGACGTCGACTATAATGTAGTCGATGCTTAATGTTTTAGATTGCTCGCCTCTTCCAAAGGTAGTGTGTAGCGAGATGTATCCTAAGGGATGGATCGGGGTTCCCCTAACCCAAATAGGTCGGTGGGATAGGCCTTTAGCTCTTTTTCTTCAAGTCCGAGCTTGTCGAAGGCCGTTTTGAACAGGATATCTGCTGAGCTTCCCTGGTCAATCAGGGTTCGATGTAAGTTGGCTTTGCTAGGATGATGGTGATTACCATTGGATCGTCGTGCCCGGGTATTATCCCTTGAGCATCTTCTCGGGTAAACGAGATAGTAGGTAATTCGGGCAGGGGACTGTCTTCTCGGACATGATAGACTTCTTTGAGGTGTCTTTTTCGCGAGGATCTGGATGTTCCTCCGCCTGCAAAACCTCCATTTATCATGTGAACGTGTCTTCAGGGGTTCGCGGGGTTTGTTCGGCCCGATCTTCGTTATCTCCCCGCCTTCTCTTCCTGGTCTCTTCTCCTTTCTCTGCTATGTATCTGTCGAGTTTTCCTTCTCTGGCTAGTTTTCTATAACATTTTTTAGGTCGTAGCAGTCGTTAGTAGAAAGACCGTATAGTTGTGATATTCACAGTATTCGGACCGATCTCTCCCCGCTCTCTTGTGTTTTAGCGGTCGGGGCGGTGGGATCCTTTCGGTGTGGCATACTTCTCTGTAGATGTCTACCAGGGAGATTCGGAGGGGGTGTAGTTGTAGTACTTCCGTGGCTTGTCCGAGTTGGGTTCTTCTTCTTCTTCTGTTCCCGATCTCGATCTCGGAGTGGGTAGGTTGATTCCTTCCTAGAAGAGTCTCTTAGCTGGGAGGTTTCCTCCATGTTGATATATTTTTCGCCCGCTCCTGCACCTCGTATAGGGAGGTCGGGTATCGTTTGGATAGGGATTGGCTAAACGGTCCCTCTTTTAGGCCGTTTGCTAGTCCCATGATGGCTGCTTCAGTGGGCAAGTGTTGTATGTCCAGGCAGGCTTTGTTGAATCGCTCCATGTATCCTCGGAGAGTTTCTTGGTTACTTTGTTTGATCCCGAGTAGACTGGGGGCATGTTTTGTCTTGTCCTTTTGAATAGAGAACCTTGTTAGGAATTTTTTGGTTAGGTCTTCGAAGCTGGTGATTGATCTTGGTGGCAGGTTGTCGAACCACTTCATGGCTGACTTAGTGAGAGTGGTGGGGAAGGCTTTGCACCGAATCGCGTCGGAGGCGTCGACTAGGTACATTCTGCTTCTGAAGTTGCTGAGGTGGTGACTTGGATCGGTGGTGCCGTCGTAGAGATCCATATCGGGTGGTTTGAAGTTTCGCGGTACCTTCTCCTTCATGATCTCTTGCGTGAAGGGATCATGGTTGCCTTCGGGGGTGGTGCCGCGTTCTGTCCGGTCTTTCAGGTTGGCCTCTATTTTCCGCAGTTTTTCTTCTAATTCTCTGCGCTTTCGAGTCTCCCTTCTCAGATCTTGTTCAGTTTCTTTCTGCTTCTTTATGTCCTCTTCGAGTTGTTTCAGTCGGTTTTGTTGTGCCCGGACTGCTTCTAGAATTTCCGAGCTCTTCTCTTTTTCGGAATTTTGTGGATCTTTGTTTGGGAGTGATGTCTTTGGGCGATTCTGTTTGTTTCCTCCTGGAGTGCGTGGTGATAGAGGGCTGTCCGGTCGTTCTCCGGTGTCAATTTCGTCCTCTTGTTCAGATGCAGCGCGGTTATTGTTGTGAGGGTCGTCCGCCATGGTAGAGGGATGACTTCCAGGTCCCCGGCAACGGCGCCAATGTTCCGAGGGTTACCTGAAACGTGTAGCTCGGTCGTCTGGAGAGGCCCGAGGTGGGGGGTTCAGGGACCCGAGCTTGATATGCAGAGTGGTTGGTGGTTGTACCTGCAATGACACTCCGATGCTTAAGTTAGCATGGGTCCAAGCAGATATGTGTAGAATGTGGAATGAATGTCATACCTGGGTGCTCCAGTGTATTTATAGTAGTTGGCCGTGATCTTCCCTGGATAAGATATTCTTATCTTATCTTATCTTTGGGAGTTTTATCTCTATCTTTGTGGAACCGCCTTTTCTAGGCCTTTTCGGCCTTTAGGTTTTGGGCTGCGTTCCTTTTGATGGGCCTTCCTTGCTTTATTGTCCGAGGTCCGACCTTTAGGCGTGAGCCTTAGGACGAGGTCGGACCTTTTATGAATTTGCCGAGTTGGAGGAGCCCGGTCAGGGTATGAACAAGTAGTATACAAACTGCTAAGTTTGGTGTCTTGCATGCATTGTTATTTGATTCTTGTTGCATTTTGGTTTGTCCTTATTATTAAAAATCCATAAATATTTTTAATTTGTGTCTTTTCAAGTCAATAATACAGAGAATTGAAGATTCAGAACATACAGCAGAGGAATTGCACAGAAAAAGCTGGGCGTTCAAAACGCCCAGTGAAGAAGGACAGACTGGCGTTTAAACGCCAGCCAGGGTACTTGGTTGGGCGTTTAACGCCCAAAAGGGTAGCATTTTGGGCGTTAAACGCCAGAATGTGCACCATTCTGGGCGTTTAACGCCAGGATGGCTAGAGGGGAAGATTTTGTTTTCAAATCAATTTTTTTTCTAAGTTTTCAAAATCTTTTCAAAATCAAATCTTTTTCAAATCAATTTTCCAATCAAATCTTTTTCAAAATCAATTTCTTTCCTTTTTCAAAGATACTTGCTACCAATTAATGATTTGATTCAACATTTCAAGTATGTTGCCTTTTCTGTTGAGAAAGGTTTAATGTTTGAATCATATCTTTTCTTGTTAGTCAAGTTTTTAATTTTCAAATCGAATCTTTTTAAATGTTTTTCAAATCATATCTTCTCAATCACATTTTTTTAAAATCAATCATATCTTCTTAACCACATCTTTTTCAAAATAGTTTTCAATCAAATCTTTTTGACTTCTAATTTCAAAATCTTTTTCAAAAATCACTTGATTTCTTTTCCATTTTCATTTTCGAAAATTAAGTAATGTTTTTCAAAAATGTTTTCAAAATTTCTCACTTAATTTTCGAAAATCACTTCCCTCCTTCTCACATCCTTCTATCTATGGACTAACACTATCCCTTAATGCAAAATTCGAACTCCATCTCCTTTGTTAAGTTCGAATTTTCCACTTCTGTCTTCTACTCTTCTTTTCCTCTGACACCTAAAGGAATCTCTATACTGTGACATAGAGGATTCCACATTTTCTTGTTCTCTTCTCTTTCTTATGAGCAGGAGCAAAGACAAAGGCATTCTTGTTGAGGCTGATCCTGAACCTGAAAGGACCTTGAAGAGAAAGCTCAGAGAAGCCAAAGCACAACTCTCTTTAGGGCACCTAACCGAATTCTTCAAAGGAGAAGAGCTCATGGCGGCCGAAAACAACAACAATGCCAACAATGCAAGGAAGGTGCTGGGTGACTTTACTGCACCTACTCCCGACTTCTATGGGAGAAGCATCTCTATCCCTGCCATTGGAGCAAACAACTTTGAGCTTAAGCCTCAATTAGTTTCTCTAATGCAACAGAATTGCAAGTTCCATGGACTTCCATTGGAAGATCCTCATCAGTTTTTAGCTGAATTCTTGCAAATCTGTGACACTGTTAAGACTAATGGGGTTGACCCTGAGGTCTACAGACTTATGCTATTCCCTTTTGCTGTAAGAGACAGGGCTAGAACATGGTTGGACTCTCAACCTAAAGAAAGCCTAGACTCTTGGGAAAAGCTAGTCAATGCCTTCTTGGCAAAGTTCTTTCCACCTCAAAAATTGAGTAAGCTTAGAGTGGAAGTCCAAACCTTCAGACAGAAGGAAGGAGAATCCCTCTATGAAGCTTGGGAAAGATACAAACAATTGATCAGAAAGTGTCCCACTGATATGCTTTCTGAATGGAGCATCATAGGTATTTTCTATGATGGTCTCTCTGAACTGTCCAAGATGTCTTTGGATAGCTCTTCTGGAGGATCTCTTCATCTGAAGAAGATGCCTACTGAAGCTCAAGAACTGATTGAAATGGTTGCAATTAACCAATTTATGTACACTTCTGAAAGAAATCCTGTGAACAATAGGACTAGTCAGAAGAAAGGAGTTCTTGAGATTGATACTCTGAATGCCATATTGGCTCAGAACAAAATATTGACCCAACAAGTCAATATGATTTCTCAAAGTCTGTCTGGAATGCAAAATGCACCAAGCAGTACTAAGGAAGCTTCATCTGAGGAAGAAGCTTATGATCCTGAGAACCCTTCAATAGAAGAGGTGAATTACATGGGAGAACCCTATGGAAACACCTACAATCCTTCATGGAGGAATCATCCAAATCTTTCATGGAAGGATCAACAGAGACCTCAACAAGGTTTCAATAACAATAATGGTGGAAGAAACAGGTTTAGCAATAGCAAGCCTTTTCCATCATCTTCTCAGCAACAGACAGAAAGTTCTAAGCAGAATACCTCTGACTTAGCAACCATGGTCTCTGATCTAATCAAAACCACTCAAAGTTTCATGACTGAAACTAGGTCCTCCATTAGGAATTTGGAAGGACAAGTGGGTCAGCTGAGCAAGAAAATTACTGAACTCCCTCCTAGTACTCTCCCAAGCAATACAGAAGAAAATCCAAAAGGAGAGTGCAAGGCCATCAACATGGCCGAATTCTGGGAGGAAGAAGAGGCAGTGAACGCCACTGAGGAAGACCTCACTGGACGTCCACTGGCCTCCAATGAGTTCCCCAATGAGGAACCATGGGAATCTGAGGCTCAAACTGAGACCATAGAGATTCCATTGGACTTACTTCTGCCATTCATGAGCTCTGATGAGTATTCTTCCTCTGAAGAGGATGAGTATGTCACTGAAGAGCAAGTTGCCAAATACCTTGGAGCAATCATGAAGCTGAATGACAAGTTATTTGGAAATGAGACTTGGGAGGATGAATCCCCTTTGCTCACCAAGGAACTGAATGACTTGTCTAGGCAGAAACTACCTCAAAAGAGGCAGGATCCTGGGAAGTTTTTTATACCTTGTACCATAGGCACCATGACCTTCAAGAAGGCCTTGTGTGACTTAGGATCAAGTGTAAACCTCATGCCCCTCTCTGTAATGGAGAAATTAGGGATCTTTGAGGTGCAAGCTGCAAAAATCTCACTAGAGATGGCAGACAACTCAAGAAAACAAGCCTATGGACTTGTAGAGGATGTTCTGGTAAAGGTTGAAGACCATTACATCCCTACTGATTTCATAGTCCTAGAGACTGGGAAGTGCATGGATGAATCCATCATCCTTGGCAGACCCTTCCTAGCCACAGCAAAGGCTGTGATTGATGTTGATAGAGGAGAGTTGATCATTCAAGTGAATGAAGAATCCTTGGTGTTTAAGGGCCAAGGATATCCCTCTGTCATCATGGAGAGGAAGCACGAAGAGCTTCTCTCAAAACAGAGCCAAAAAGAGCCCCCACAGTTAAACTCTAAGTTTGGTGTTGGGAGGCCACAACCAAACTCTAAGTTTGGTGTTGAACCCCCACATTCAAACTCTAAGTTTGGTGTTGGGAGGTTCCAACATGGCTCTGAGAATCTGTGAGGCTCCATGAGAGTCCTCTGTCAAGCTAATGACAATAAAGAAGCGCTTGTTGGGAGGCAACCCAATGTTTTATAATTAACTATTTTCTTTTGTTATTTTATGTCTTTTGTAGGCTGATGATCATAAGAAGTCACAAAATCCATGAAAAAAGTGAAAACAGAATGAAAAATAGGAAGAAAAACAGCACACCCTGGAGGACGCACCTACTGGCGTTTAAACGCCAGTGAGGTTAACTGGTGGGCGTTTAAACGCCCAGTCTGGCACCATTCTGGGCGTTTAACGCCAGAAAGGGGCACCAGACTGGCGTTAAACGCCAGAAAGGGGCAAGATGCTGGCGTTAAACGCCAGAAATGGGCACCAGCCCGGCGTTTAACGCCAGAAATGGCACAAAACGTGATTTTGCATGCCATTTGGTGCAGGGATGACTTTTTCTTGACACCTCAGGATCTGTGCACCCCACAGGATCCCCACCTACCCTACCACTCTCTCTCTTCTTCACCAATCACCTCAACACCTCTTCCCCAAAAATCCCTCACCTATCAAATCCCATCTTTCTCTTCACCACTCACATCCATCCTTCATAAAACCCCACCTACCTCACCATTCAAATTCAAACCACTTTCCCACCCAATCCCACCCTCAAATGGCCGAACCTCTCTCTCCCACTCTCCTATATAAACCCTCCTTCACTCCTTCTTTTTCACACACCTTAAACACCATCTCTCTCCCCTTTGGCCGAATACAAAGCCATTCCCTTTCTCCTCATTTCTTCTTCTTCTACTCTCTTCTTTCTTCTTTTGCTCGAGGACGAGCAAACATTTTAAGTTTGGTGTGGTAAAAGCCTTGCTTTTTGTTTTTCCATAACCATTTATGGCATCCAAGGCCGGAGAAACCTCTAGAAAGAGGAAAGGGAAGGCAAAAGCTTCCACCTCCGAGTCATGGGAGATGGAGAGATTCATCTCAAGGGTGCATCAAGACCATTTCTATGAAGTTGTGGCCTTGAAGAAGGTGATCCCCGAGGTCCCTTTTTCACTCAAAAAGGGTGAATATCCGGAGATCCGACATGAGATCCGAAGAAGAGGTTGGGAAGTTCTTACCAACCCCATTCAACAAGTCGGAATCTTGATGGTTCAAGAGTTCTATGCCAATGCATGGATCACCAAGAACCATGACCAAAGTGTGAACCCGAATCCAAAGAATTTTCTTACTATGGTTCGGGGGAAATACTTGGATTTTAGTCCGGAAAGTGTGAGGGTGGCGTTCAACTTGCCTATGATGCAAGGAGATGAGCATCCTTACACTAGAAGGGTCAACTTTGATCAAAGGTTGGACCAAGTCCTCACAGTCATATGTGAAGAGGGCGCCCAATGGAAGAGAGATTCAAGAGGAAAGCCGGTTCAATTAAGAAGGCATGACCTCAAGCCCGTGGCTAGAGGATGGTTAGAGTTTATACAACGCTCAATCATTCCCACTAGCAACCGGTCCGAAGTTACCATAGACCGGGCTATCATGATCCATAGCATCATGATCGGAGAAGAAATAGAGGTTCATGAGGTTATAGCCCAAGAACTCTATAAGGTGGCGGACAAGTCCTCTACCTTGGCAAGGTTAGCCTTTCCTCATCTCATTTGTCACCTCTGTTATTCAGTGGGATGTGACATAGAGGGAGACACTCCCATTGATGAGGACAAGCCCATCACTAGGAAGAGGATGGAGCACACAAGAGATCCCACTCATCATGAGATCCCTGAGATTCCTCAAGGGATGCACTTTCCTCCACAAAACTATTGGGAGCAATTGAACACCTCCCTAGGAGAATTGAGTTCCAACATGGGACAACTAAGGGTGCAGCATCAAGAACACTCCATCATCCTTCATGAGATTAGAGAAGATCAAAGAATCATGAGGGAGGAGCAACAAAGACAAGGAAGAGACATTGAGGAGCTCAAGCACTCCATAGGATCTTCAAGAGCAAGAAAGAGCCGCCATCACTAAGGTGGACCCGTTCTTTGATTTCCTTGTTCTTTATTCTTCTGTTTTTCGAATTTTATGCTTATGTTTATCCATGTATGTGTCTTGTGATCATTAGTGTCTTAGTGTCTATGCCTTAAAGTTATGAATGTCTTATGAATCCATCACCTTTCTTAAATAAAAATGTGCTTAATTGATAAAAGAAAGAATTGCATGAATTTTGAATTTTATAACAGTTTAATTATTTTGATGTGGTGGCAATATTTTTGTTCTCTGAATGTATGCTTAAACAGTGCATATGTATCTTGAATTTGTGGTTCATGAATGTTGGCTCTTGAAAGAATGATGAAAAAGGAGACATGTTACTGAGGATCTGAAAAATCATAAAAATGATTCTTAAAGTAAGAAAAAAGGCATTTCTATTCAAAAAAAAAAAAACCGAAAAAAAAAAGAAGAAAACGAAAAAAAATAGAAATAAGAGTTGTGATCCAAGGCAAATAAGAGTGTGCTTAAGAACCCTGGACACCTCTAATTGGGGACTTTAGCAAAGCTGAGTCACAATCTGAAAAGGTTCACCCAATTATGTGTCTGTGGCATGTATGTATCCGGTGGTAATACTGGAAGACAAAGTGCTTTGGGCCACAGCCAAAACTCAATAAGTAGCTTTGTTCAAGAATCATCATACTTTACTAGGAGAATCATTAACACTATCTGGATTCTAAGTTCCTAAAGAAGCCAACCATTCTGAATTTCAAAGGATAGAGTGAGATGCCAAAACTATTCAGAGGCAAAAAGCTAAAAGCCCCGCTCATCTAATTAATACTGATCTTCATAGATGTTTTTGGAATTCATTGCATATTCTCTTCTTTTTATCTTATTTGATTTTCAGTTGCTTGAGGACAAGCAACAATTTAAGTTTGGTGTTGTGATGAGCGGATAATTTATACACTTTTTGGCATTGTTTTTAGTATGTTTTTGGTATGATCTAGTTAGTTTTTAGTATATTTTTATTAGTTTTTAGTTAAAATTCACTTTTCTGGACTTTACTATGATTTTGTGTGTTTTTCTGTGATTTCAGGTATTTTCTGGCTGAAATTGAGGGACCTGAGCAAAAATCTAATTCAGAGACCAAAAAGGACTGCAGATGCTGTTGGATTCTGACCTCCCTGCACTCGAAGTGGTTTTTCTGGAGCTACAGAAGCCCAATTGGCGCGCTCTCAATGGCGTTAGAAAGTAGACATCCTGGGCTTTCCAGCAATATATGATAGTCCATACTTTGCCCAAGATTTGATGGCCCAAACTGGCGTTCAAAGTCACCCTCAGGAATCCCAGCGTTAAACGCTGGAACTGGCACCTAAATGGGAGTTAAACGCCCAAACTGGCACTAAAGCTGGCGTTTAACTCCAAGAAGAGTCTCTACACGAAATTGCTTCATTGCTCAGCCCAAGCACACACCAAGTGGGCCCGGAAGTGGATTTTTATGTCATTTACTCATTTCTGTACACCTTAGGCTACTAGTTTTCTATAAGTAGGACCTTTTACTATTGTATTAGGGAGTCTTTTCAATCTTTTGATTACTTTAGATCTCTAGATCATCTTTGGACATTTTAGTTCTTAGATCATTGGGAGGCTGGCCATTCGGCCATGCCTAGACCTCATGCTTATGTATTTTCAACGGTGGAGTTTCTACACACCATAGATTAAGGTGTGGAGCTCTGCTGTACCTCGAGTATTAATGCAATTACTATTGTTCTTCCATTCAATTCCGCTTGTTCTTGTTCTAAGATATCACTTGTTCTTCAACTTGATGAATGTGATGATCCGTGACACTCATCATCATTCTCACCCATGAACAAGGTGACTGACAACCACTCTTGTTCTACAAGCGATCAAGGCTCTAGTGAATATCTCTTGGATTCCTGATTGCACGATGCATGGTTGATCGCCTGACAACCGAGTGCTCGTCTGACAAACGAGCCAACCATTCCGTGAGATCAGAGTCTTCGTGGTATAGGCGAGAACTGATGGCAGCATTCAAGAGAATCCGGAAGGTCTAACCTTGTCTGTGGTATTCTGAGTAGGATTCAATGATTGAATGACTGTGACGTGCTTCAAACTCCTGAGGGCGGGGCGTTAGTGACAGACGCAAAAGAATCACTGGATTCTATTCCGGCCTGATTGAGAACCGACAGATGAATTCCGCTATGCTGTGACAGAGCATATGCAATCGCTTTCACTGAGAGGATGAGAGGTAGCCACTGACAACGGTGAAACCCTTGCTTAAGCTTGCCATGGAAGGGAGTAAGAAGGATTGGATGAAGACAGTAGGAAAGCAGAGAGACGGAAGGGAAGGCATCTTCATGCGCTTATCTGAAGTTCCTACCAATGAATTACATAAGTATCTCTATCTTTATCTTTTATGTTATTTTTGTTCATCACCATTACCATTTGAGTTTGCCTGACTAAGATTTACAAGATGACCATAGCTTGCTTCAATACTAACAATCTCCGTGGGATCGACCCTTACTCGCGTAAGGTTTATTACTTGGACGACCCAGTGCACTTGCTGGTTAGTTGTGCGAAGTTGTGTAATGCCATGGTATTGAGCTACCAAGTTTTTGGGGTTCATGTCCGGGGATTATGAGAGTTGTGAAAAGTATTGTTCACAATTTCGCGCACCAAACATCAAGACTTATTTTTGGAAAATTTTAAGAAAAGAAAAACATGCAAGACACCAAACTTAGAAATGTTCAATGTTTAAACACTATGAATGCAAAAATGCATATGAAAAACAACAAAAAACACAAAACAAGAAAATATGAAGATCAAACAAGAAGACTTACCAAGAACAACTTGAAGATCATGAAGAACACCATGCATGAAATTTTCAAAAAATGCACAAATTTTTAAAACATGCAATTGACACTAAACTTAAAATTTGACTCTATACTCAAACGAGAAACACAAAAATATTTTTGGTTTTTATGATTTTAAGAATTTTTTTTGGATTTTTCGAAAATATATTTTTGGAAAAAAAAAACGAAAAAGAAGAAAAAAATTTTGAAATATTTTTTTTAAAAACTTTTTGAAAAGGAAATTACCTAATCTGAGCAACAAGATGAACCGTCAGTTGTCCAAACTCGAACAATCCCCGGAAATGGCGCCATAAACTTGGTGCACGAAATTGTGATAATCAACAATGGCGCCAAAGACTTAGTACTCTTAAACGTGAATCACACTTCGTCACAACTCTGCACAACTAACCAGCAAGTGCACTGGGTCGTCCAAGTAATACCTTACGTGAGTAAGGGTCGATCCCACGAAGATCGTCGGTATGAAGCAAGCTATGCTCATCTTGTAAATTTCAGTTAGGCGGATTCTAATGATTATAATGGTTTTCGAATATAAAGATAAATAAAGCATAAAATAAAGATAGAGATACTTATGTAATTCAAGGTGGGAATTTCAGATAAGCGCATGAAGATACTGTGTTCCTTCTGAATCTCTGCTTTCTTACTGCTTTCATCCAATCATTCTTACTCCTTTCCATGGCAAGCTGTATGTTAGGGGATCACCGTTGTCAATGGCTACCGTCCGTCTTCTCAGTGAAAATGGTCCAGATGTGCTGTCACCGCACGGCTAATCATCTGTCGGTTCTCGATCATGTTGGAATAGAATCCAGTGATTCTTTTGCGTCTGTCACTACGCCCAACACTCGCGAGTTTGAATCTCGTCATAGTCATCTAATCTCAGATCCTACTCGGAATACCACAGACAAGGTTTAGACTTTCCGGATATCAGGAATGGCTGCCAATAATTCTAGCTTATACCACGAAGACTCCGGTCTTTTGGAATGGAGGCTAAGAGATACACGCTCAATCTTAAGTAGAACGGAAGTGGTTGTCAGTCACGCGTTCATAGGTGAGAATGATGATGAGTGTCATGGATCATCAATTCATCAGGTTGAAGTGCGAGTGAATATCTTAGAACAAGAATAAGCTTGAATTGAATAGAAAACAGTAGTACTTTGCATTAATACTCGAGGTACAGCAGAGCTCCACACCTTAATCTATGGTGTGTAGAAACTCCACCGTTGAAAATACAGAAGTGATAATGGTCCAGGCATGGCCGAGAGGCCAGCCTCCAAAACATGATCAAAGGATCCAAAAGATAATCCCCCTGATGTCTAATACAATAGTAAAATGTCCTATTTATACTAGACTAGTTACTAGGGTTTACAGAAATAAATAATTGATGTAGAAATCCACTTCCGGGGTCCACTTGGTGTGTGCTTGGGCTGAACTTGAGCTTTACACATGTAGAGGCTTCTCTTGGAGTTAAACACCAAGTTGAAGCGTGTTTTTGGCGTTTAACTCTGGTTTGTAACGAGTTTCTGGCGTTTTACTCCAGAATGCAGCATGAAACTGGGATTGAACGCCAGTTTGCGTCATCTAAACTCGAATAAAGTACGAAGTATTATATATTTCTAGAAAGCCCTGGATGTCTAATTTCTAACGCAATTGAGAGCGCGCCATTTGGGTTTCTGTAGCTCCAGAAGATCCACTTCAAGTGCAGGGAGGTCAGAATCCAACAGCATCAGCAGTCCTTTTTCAGCCTGAATTAGATTTTTTCTCAGATCCCTCAATTTTAGCCAGAAAATACCTGAAATCACAGAAAAACACACAAACTCATAGTAAAGTCCAGAAATGTAAATTTTGCATCAAAACTAATAAAAACATCCCTAAAAGTAGCTAGATCCTACTAAAAACTACCTAAAAACAATGCCAAAAAGCGTATAAATTATCCGCTCATCATAGCTCACCACACGAGGCTTGTTGATCTTGCTCTTTGATTTCTTCACATTGTTCTTCCTCTAGGACTCCTTGAACTAGATTTTCAATTGTGTTCACCATCATGCATTCTCTGATGGATTCCTTGGGGTAGCTTATTGCCTTGAAGACATTGAAGACCATCTTCTCTTCATGTAATCTTAAGACTAGCTCTCCTTTTTGAACATCAATTATGGCTCCAGCAGTAGCTAGGAATAGCCTTCCTAGGATGATTGATGTGTTGGCCTCTACTTCCATATCAAGCACAACAAAATCAGCTGGGAAGATAAACTCTCCCACTTTTACCAACAAATCCTCCACCACACCATAGGGAAATTTGAAGGTCATATCTACTAGTTGAAGGGCCATTCTTGTAGGTTTTGCTTCTTCTATCCTCATCCTTTTCATCATGGCTAAGGACATGAGGTTGATGCTGGCTCCTAAATCACATACTTCCTTCTCAATGTTTATATCCCAAATGATACAGGGGATTTGGAAGCTCCCAGGATCTTTCAATTTCTGGGGGAGCTTCTTTTGTATTATGGCACTACACTCCTCAATGAGCATTACAATCTCTTTTTCTCTCCAATCCTCTTCCTTGTCATGAGTTCCTTTAAGAATTTGGCATAGAGTGGCATTTGCTCTAATGCTTCAGCAAAGGGGATGTTGATTTGAAGCTTCTTGAAGATCTCCAAAAATCTAGAGAACTGGTTGTCCTTTCCATCTTTTCTCAGCCTTTGTGGATATGGTGCTTTTGGCACATAAGGCTTTAGAACTTGCTTGGGTGGGATTGGTGCAGGAGTATCTTCTTCCTTCTTGATTTCAGATTCAGTTGCAGCTTCCTTTTCTTGTTTGTCTTGACTTGGGACTTCTCCTTCCACAACCTTCCCGGTTCCCGCTTCTTAGTGTGATAGCTTTGCACTCCCCTCTTGGGTTGACCATGGTATCACTGGGAAAAGTGTGTGTGGGTATTGGCAGTTATTTAGACAAGGTCCCTTGTTATGCTTCCAATTTTGAAATGGCTACTCCTTGGTTTCTTATGTTGGACCTGACTTCCTCTTGAAGTGCATCTATCTTCTTGTCAGCTTCCACTTGTCTATCTGCAACAATGGTAATGGTCCCATTTAGTTGTGCTTTGGCAACTTCCAATTTTGCAAAGTTGCTGTTGATGTCACAAAGTTGCATGGTTGGAGTTGAAGCATCTTGGTGTTGGCTTTTGTATGGTTGTTGGTTGGAATAGTAAGATGCATTTGGTGGGTTGTGGTTTCTGGTGTTGCTTGGTTGATGATTAGAGTTGTGGTTGTTGTGTTGGTTAGATTGGTATAGCTTATGGTCTTGGTTGTGGTTTTGCTGGTTTCTCCACCCAAAATTTGGATGGTTCCTCCAACCTGGGTTGTATGTCTTGGCATTGGGGTCATATGGTGGTCTAGAGGAATTGTTCACATAGTTGGCTAGTTTCCACGGTTTCACCCCTCTTCAACTTCTGAGAATTCTTCCTCTTGTGGAGGTGCTTGAGCGTGGACAGCTGAGACTTTATTTTTCTCTATTTGCTTGGTTAGAGCTGCCAGCTGAGCCATGATCATCTTGTTTTGAGCTAACAGAGCATCCATGGAATTGAGCTCCATCACCCCCTTCTTTTGGGTCTTTTCAGAAGCATAGAAATACTTGTTGCTGGCAATAGTTTCTATTATGTATATGGCCTCTTCGAATATCTTCTTCTTGTTAAGTGAGCCTCCAGAGGAGTGTTCTAGAGCCTTCTTAGAGTCATATGACAGCCCCTCATAGAAGATGTGCAGTTGCACCCACTCATTAAACATATCTGGGAGGCATTTCATTTCAAATCTTTATATCTCTCCCAGGCTTCATAGAGAGTCTCCCCATCTTGTTGTCTAAAAGTCTGGACCTCAACTCTCAGTCTATTGATTCTCTGTAGAGGGTAGGACCTTGCTAGAAACTTGTTAACAGTGTCTTCCCAGGTGGTGAGGCTTTCCTTGGGAAATGATTCTAGCCACTTTGATGCCTTGTCCCTAAGAGAGAAGGGAAACAAAAGCATTTTGTAAGTGTCCAAATGAACACCGTTTGATTTCACCATGTCACAAATCCTCAAAAATGAAGTCAGATGTTGATTAGGGTCCTCTTGTGCATTCCCTCCAAAGGAACAATTATCCTGAACGAGAGTTATGACTTATGGTTTGAGCTCAAAATTTTTGGCGTGTATGTTGGGCCTCACGATGCTACTCCCACAATTCCTAGGGTTGGGGTTTATGTAGGAGCCTAGCACCCTCCTCTCTTGTGGAGCATGGTTGCCAACAGCTTCTTCATGGTGGTTGTGTGCTTCTCCTTCTATGGTTTGAGTTG
Source organism: Arachis hypogaea (assembly GCF_003086295.3). Classification (NCBI taxonomy): domain Eukaryota; kingdom Viridiplantae; phylum Streptophyta; class Magnoliopsida; order Fabales; family Fabaceae; genus Arachis; species Arachis hypogaea. Next base: position 76,284,245 of record NC_092037.1, read on the forward strand.
GACCTTCTTCTTTTTCTTCACCAACCACTCTTTTACCTCTGGCCACTGCTTCTCTACGCAGTCTTAAGAATCTTCTCTCAGGTTCAGAGTCGTAGGAGATATCAGCTCCTCGTCTCCCTGTCATACACAAAACAGAATCACAAAAGAAAAATTTTAACACCCTTAGAAAGAAGGGTGGGTAAGCCAAACTAATTGATGCAAAATAACAAACAGTTAGTGTGCTCTTATTAGTATTAATATGTAGGCAATGAAAACAGAGAATTCATGAATGAAAGGAAAAAATGCTTAATCTAACTGCTCATTCACTTGATCACTATCAATTCAAATCGATCCCCGGCAATGGCGCCATAAAACTTGATGACCAAAATTTACTCCCCATATAAAATGAATCCGTTCTTTGGCAAGCGCACCAAATATCATCAAGTAATAATCCACAAGGAGTGGGATCATATCCACAAAGATTGATTGATTGAGCAGTGTTAGCTAATGAGTTAATTAGTTAAGCTAATCAAGTAGAGAGTATTGTGTATTGTAAATTAAATTGCAGAATTATAACAAGCACAAAAGTAAAGGAAAGCAATAAAGTGTAGAAGTGTAAATGGCAAGAATGTAAAGAACAAAAACATAAATGGCTGAATTCTAAAAGGGAATGGGGAATTAGCAGAATGTAAAAGAAAGCTATAAAGAATGTGGGAGGTAAGAATAGGGGGATTCATTGGGATTAGGAGATATTGATCTCTTTGGATTAAATTCAATTCAGTTCATCTCATCTTCAATCATGCAACTCATTGACCTCTTGGCAATCATGATTGATTGAGTCCCAATCCCTTGGTAATTCAATCTCTCAAATCTTGATAATCAGCCGATTCCTTGGTCTAATTGTTCATGAAGAGAGATATGCTTGGTCCCTGATTATACCACACATCATTATGGATCCAAATAATGGGTGGATTATATGTCACCATATCCAATCCCAAAACCCAGATTCTACTCAAGTGTGAGAAGGGATTTCAAGCATGGTTTCATGTTTCCTTTTCCAAGGTTCCCATGAAACCCATTTTGCATTCAACCTCTTTCCCAAGATGATTGAACACTAGCATGAAGAACGAAATTCCTTCTAGCAAATCAAAGAGAATATGAAGAGAAGAAGAAATTCACTATCATTAATCCATCAAGTACAACAGAGCTCCCTCTCCTAATAAGAGGGAGTTTAGCTACTCATAGCTCAGAGAAAAGTACAAGAGATGGAAGAGATGAAGTGTAGAGTTAAACTAGATCTAAACTTGGCAATGTCAACCCTCTCTAACCTCCTATTCAATACTTCCAGGGGATATTTATACTACTCCTATCACTGGAATTAAGAAAATACAAAAGAGAAAAGAAAATTACAATTGCAGGGAAAAAGAAAACTCAATAAACGTGACCTTTAGACTTGGCGTGTAACTGGCATTTAAGTGGCGTGCCACGCCTAGCCACTAAATTTGGCTTGGCGCGCCACGCCCAGCTCTTCAAGTAGCACGCCCCATGTGTTGGCATCCCTGGTGTGCCACGCCTTCGAACCCAAGTGGCATGCCCAGGGTCTTCTTAAACATTAGCTAGCCTGGCGTGCCACGCCTTTGAGCCCAAGTGGCACGTCCAGGCTCTTCTTAAAGCTTGGCTAGCCTGGCATGCCATGCCTTCAAACCCAAGTGGCACGCCCAGGCTCTTCCTTCTTGCTCTTCTTCCCTGGACAATTGAACTAGCGTAGCACGCCCAAGGTCTAGCGTGCCACACCCATTGTGGTTGCTTCATCTTCCTCTCTGGATTTTACTACTGGCATGCCACACCCAGTATGTGGCGTGCCATGCCCATGAAAAACCTTCTTCACTTCTCGAAAAACATAACCGGCGTGCCACGCCTAGTGTGTGACGTGCCACGCCCATAGTGCATGCTTCTTCACCTCTCTAGAAAACATAGCTGGTGTGCCATGCCCATAGTGCATGCTTCCTTGCTCTAGTAGCTGGCGTTCCACGCCCAGTATTCAAGTGGCACGCCCAGGTAAATAGTGAGAGTTGGCGTGCCACGCCTTAGTATCCAAGTGGCACGCCCAGCTTTGGTGCTTGGTCTTCTTTAGCATTGGCTTGCCACGCCTGGGACCCAAGTGGCACACCCAAGTGAGGATGATAGCTGGCATGCCATGCCTTCGACATCAAGTGGCACGCCCAAATTTTTGGGTCTTCAACTTCCTCTCTGGAAACTTGAACTGGCATGCCACGTCTTGATGTTCAAGTGGCACGCCCATCTTAAGTTGACTCCTTCAAGCTTGGCGTGCCACGCCTGGGTCTTCAAGTGGCACGCCCAAGTGATGGGCTAGAGTTGGCATGCCACGCTTTCAATACCATGTGGCACGCCCAAGTGTTTGTCCCCTTCTGGATTGATGAATTGGCGTGCCACACCCAATGGTTCAAGTGGCATGCCCTTGGTGTGTGATGGACTTGGTGTGACACGCCCTGCTTGGCGTGCCACGCCCTTTTTGTGGCCTTCAATATTGCTCTCTGGAAACTGATACTGGCATGCCACGCCTAGCAGGTGGCATGCCACGTCGTCGTTAGAACCCAATCATTCTTCTCTGGAAGTCATTACTGGTGTGCCACGCCTTGGTGCTGGTGTGTCACGCCCATACATTTTCATGGCGTTTGTTGTAAGTGCCATGCCCATTTCATATGCCCAACTTTCTTCATTGTTCTCTCCCTTTTTGGTGCTCTTTTTACCTAAAATTCAATACAAACCCATTTCAAAGCAATGTATCAAAAAATATATCATTTGATGCATAGAATTGAATTGATTACATGAGATTATGTCTCTTTCATAATCGTTTTTGACAAGAAAAAGGAGTAGATGATGCAAGTCATCAGGTATTAAATTTGATTGAGATGTTGCACTATAAGCACCGGAAGTACTGATCTCTCTCACCCTTTCATTTTCAGAAAACATTATCAGGTTAATAGATTTATTATCTAGTGTGTCCTCTTTTCTATTAATTTTTTACACACAACAGTGCCAAGTAATGTTGATAAAACTCGATTCATTCCCCCCTTCAATTGACATGAATTTTGGTGATATGGTTTTATATAGCAACAAATGCTAATTCAGTTGTACAGGTTATGAATGCATCTCTTAAGTCATGTATTATGCTGTGTGTGATAATTGAGATCCCTGTGGCTTTGTTTCATCCTAGTGTTATACACAATAATGGACTATGTCGCAGGTCCTAATTGATGTTTATTTTTAGTGAATTAGCAAGTATTGCTTTGAGATCATTCTCATGCATATTTTGTTCTTTTCAAATTTTATTTATTTTAGATGAAAGTAGTATTTTTACTGTTAGCCTGATTTTATTAGTTTTATATTACATCATGCAAAGTTGTATTTCAATCCTCACTACTAAATGGATTTTTTTTAAATCTATAAAATGTAATGATTCTTTTTTATGTTTTTAGTTTATTGTTAATTAATTATTGAAGGCTTTCTCCCCATGTGATTAATCACAGTTTTAAACATTTCTTTCTCCTGTTCATGTGACCGTCTTGTTTTATTCTCTTGTGTTGGAAGAAACTAAAATTGAGTGATATCTCACAAATTGGTGGGTTTGTAGGTTGGTACCTTCGTAAGCTTGAGGGACACCCCATTGTCACTAAGAGCCTTACCTCTTCTTTTATGTTCACTGCTTCTGACTTCACTTCTCAGGTTACACATACTCATTTTACCTTCAAATTTCTTTACTCTCTTTGTTATTTAACATTATTCAAGAAGAAGTATTACTATTCATCATTGTTTCTGGTAACTTGTCTAGTTTCTTAGCGACATTATGTTGCTTAATTAGCCCATGTGTGTACTTATTTGATGACTTAGTTATGAGGTGCAAAAAGATATTAGTTTTATATTATCTTATCCTCTGCGGGTTGTAGTTGTTATTAGCAGGATTGCAAAAATGAATTTCGTTAGGTTTTTAGATTTTGAGGTTGGCATTTAGTTGTTTTGTGCTTGAGAAAAATGCTAGTGTTAGGATCCCTCACTGTGTGTATTCAACTTCAAACTTTTACATCATAAATTTGTAGGCCTATTCTTTGTATCACACCATTTTTGTTTATGCAAGAATTTTTTTTTAATAAATCAAGAGTATTAAACTATGATAACTTCTGTTTGCTTTACCAAATTGATCCTTTATTCAACACATCAGAAATATAGCACACTATGGTCTCAAGAACCTACACCACAGACAGGCCTAAGAGAAGATCAAAGCCTCAATCTCCCTTGAAGTGCATAGCCTCCTTCCTCGGATCACCATTCCGAAGAAAACATAGCATGTCCAAGAATGAAAAGGCTCAGCCCTTATTAAAGTGCTACAGCTATGAGCAGATAGCCAATGCTACTAATGAATTCCACCAAGGTACATACTACATAGCCTTAGAAATATTATGTGATGTTGTAATCATATATAATCATAGTCCTCATTCCTTTTTCTCATTCATGTATAGATAATTTGGTCGGGAGAGGCGGATACTCAGAAGTATACAAAGATGATCTTTGTCTGTCAATGTTTATAAAATTATATGTCATAAATAGTAATTATTCTATAAGGGAGGATGAATTTGACGATCTTGATGACTCAAATGAATATTTAAAAGAGTATGAGTAGGGTTATTTACTTTATTTTGAATATTTTGTATTATTAGTGAATTTCAATTTAAACGAATATAAGTCCGAATTTAGTTATTTATCTTGTCTTGAGTCTCTATGTTAGATGATTATTTATTATTTTGATAAGTTTGTAAACTCATTATCTAATATTTAATATAAATTATATTTAAGAGTCTATTTGTCTTGTTATCTAATATTTTGTATAAATTTAATTTTGATATTTAAAATTTCATTTGCATTAATTGTCTACTATTTTTCAAATAAAAAATAATAATTAAAAAAATATGGCATTTAAAGTCGATGGTAAAGTTGTCGCTTTTTAAATTTAAAATAGACAAAAGAAAACAAAATATAGACAATGAACTTGTCAGTATTTTAATAATTAAATCGACGGCTCTTTTGTCGATTTTATTAAATCAAATATCGACGGAAACGATGTCGATTTTGTATAATAATATCGACGATAAAACTGTCGATTTTATTAAGCATGGAAAATTCACAAACTCATATTATAGATGGAAAGATTGTCGATTTTAATGAATTATTATCGATGGCCTGGTAAGCCGTCGATTTTATTAGAATTTTAAAAAATCGACAAGTTTAATAGTGACTTCATCCACCATTAATTTTACCGTCAATTTTTAATATTATTAAAGACTAGACCATCGATTTTAACAGTGTTTTTTGTAATGACTTTCTATTAATAATGTTTATTAGAAATTAAATTTTAAAAAGAACATACAAGAACTCCATTCACAATATGAAAGGGTGGAAAAATTCAATATACCAAAATGAAGGAGTTCTACCATTTTAATAACTAGTGGAATATAATAAATAGTAAACATTATAATAGAGTAACTTGGTTTTAAGTGTTTTGTTCAAGTAAATGATTCTTTTGATTATGTGATACTACGTTGGTGGCTTCTTAATGGCAATGTCAGTGGAGAGACACCAATTTAATAAGATATACGTGTGACTAAATGTTATATGGTGTTTTTGAATGTAACTTTAATTTTTGCTAAATTATTTTCTCCCATTTTTTAACGGTTAAGAGCTCTAGTTATAATAATAAAAAAAACTAGTTTAATCTTTAATAAACCAATTTAAAAAATAGATAATCTTTTATAAAAGAATTTGAACATTAATTCATATAACTCAACTTAGAAATACTACTCATTAATTTAAGCCTAACCATATATTCATATTATTCTATAGATGATCATGATACATGCAAAGTTAAAAGTTAGGCAAACACGGGGAATATATCATGAGAGAGAGCATGAGAGAGCGAGCGCAAGAGACGGAAAACACGGGGTGGGGGAACAATGGGAAGGGTAGCAATAGACAAACGATCAATCACGGAAAAAATCCTAGAATCTAGAACAAGGAAGAGTATCACTGATTGGAGCTAGACTCTTTTTTGTATTTGTAGATAATCTACCGGTGAATATATCAAAACGATAAATTTTCAGTCTGTTCAACTAGATGGGCAGGATTATAGACATCTACCTGTCAAGGAAGAACAAGAACAGACAGATTTATCTCTTTGTATTCGTGCGGTACACAACAAGGGAGAAACTTTGAAGGCTATTGCAGAAATGAATAATATGGTGCTGAGGAGGAAAAGAAAGTTCATAGTAGAAGAAATGTACAGAAGAAAAATTGACGTGAAAGAGACCAAAGAAAAAGAAATAGAGAGCGCTAAAAGACAAGGGGAAGAAGGCAGCCTGAAGCAGAAATATAGAAATATAGGGAGCCTAGAAAGGAAGAAGAGAAGGTGGAAAAGACGCCAAGAGAGACAGTTGTTAAGGACTCAAATAAGAATGGGTGGACCAAGAAAATAGAAATTTTAGTGGCAAAAGATAATGTTGTATGGCTACAAAGGAGTATTGTGGGGGAAACAAAGACGATGATCAACTTTCAGATATTCCGCCAAAAGATTCATAATAAATGGCCATGCGTGACGCATGTACGGGAATTGGGCGCTTACAAAGCAAGCTAACGTTTGACATGGTATCTAGTACAAAGGAAGCGTACACATTCAGAATGAACGAGCTCTTAAAACTATTCTATATGATATGGAGTTGGGATGAGAGTGATAGGAATGAGACAAGAAGAGTATGGTTGGAGTGCTATGGAATACTGCTGCATACTTGGTCAACGGAGACCTTTACCAAATTTGGAGGTAAATGAGGGGAGGTGGTAAAATGTGATGATTTAACCAAAACATGTAACTCGTTTAGTGTTGGACGAGTTATGATTGACACTTGTATGTTTGGTATGATTCATGAGTGGATTCATGTCACTATTGGGATGAGTGGCTTCGACGTCCTTGTAAAAGAGGCAGGTGGAGAGGTGTATGGAGAAGAATGTTTTTCGGACACGAAGGTAGACCAAGAAGCTGGATGTGTAGTTGGTGTACGAAATTGCAATCACACTTTTGCAATCCGCACAACTAACCAGCAAGTGCACTGGGTCGTCCAAGTAATACCTTACGTGAGTAAGGGTCGAATCCCACGAAGATTGTTGGCTTGAAGCAAGCTATAGTTATCTTGTTGATCTTAGTCAGGATGCCAATAGGGTTCTTTCGTTTTAATTGTAAAAAGTCAAAGGGCATAAAATAAATACTTATTGTGCAATAATGGAGAATATGTTGGAATTTTTGAGATGCTTTGTCTTCTGAATTCCTATAACATAATGCTTCCTCACTTTCAAAAGTGCAAAGTTCCTTCCATGGCAAGCTGTATGTAGGGCGTCACTGTTGTCAATGGCTTTTTTCCATCCGCTCAGTGAAATGGTCCAAATGCTCTGTCACACCACGGCTAATCATCTGTTGGTTCTCGACCATGTCTGAATAGAATCTATTAATTCTTTTGCGTCTGTCACTACGCACAACAATCGTGAGTTTGAAGCTTGTCACAGCCATTCAATCCTTGAATCCTACTCAGAATACCACAGACAAGGTTTAGACTTTTCGGATTCTCATGAATGCCACCATCAATTCTAGCTTACACCACGAAGATTCTGATTACGGAATCTAAGAGATACTCATTCAATTTAATATAGAACGGAGGTGGTTGTCAGGCACATGTTCATGGATTGAGGAAGGTGATGAGTGTCACGGATCATCACCTTCTTCATAGTGAAGCGCGAATGAACATCTTAGATAGGAATAAGCATGTTTGAATGGAAAACAGAAATAATTGCATTAATTCATCGAGACGCTGCAGAGCTCCTCACCCCCAACAATGGAGTTTAGAGACTAATGCCGTCAAAGAGTATAAAATTCATATCTAAAAAATGTCATGAGATACCAAATAAGTCTCTAAAAGTTGTTTAAATACTAAACTAGTAAACTAGGTTTACATAAAATGAGTAAACTAAGATGGATAGTGCAGAAATCCACTTCTGGGGCCCACTTGGTGTGTGCTGGGGTTGAGACTTAAGCTTCTCACGTGCTTGGGCTGTTTCTGGAGTTGAACGCCAGGTTGTAACCTGTTTCTGGCGTTGAACTCCAACTTGTAACCTGTTTTTGGCGCGGAACGTCAGACTACAACATGGAACTGGCGTTGAACGCCAGTTTACATCGTCTATCTTCGCGCAAAGTATAGACTATTATATATTGCTGGAAGGTCCTGGATGTCTACTTTCCAACCTAATTGACAGCATGCCAATTGGATTTCTGTAGCTCCAAAAATTCCGTTCTGAGTGCAGGGAGGTCAGAATCCAACAACATCAACAGTCCTTTTTCAGCCTAAATCAGATTTTTGCTCAGCGCCTTCAATTTCAGCCAGAAAATACCTGAAATCACAGAAAAATACACAAACTCATAGTAAAATCCAGAAATATGATTTTTGCCTAAAAACTAATAAAAATCTATTAAAAACTAACTAAAACATACTAAAATGTACATGAAATTACCCCCAAAAAGCGTATAAAATATCCGCTCATCAGTAGTGGTAAGGGAAGATATGCAGAATGATAATGGAAGAGAGGAAGTCAGTAGCAGAGCAGAGCCAATGGCGGCTAGTAGGGATCCGGCGGTGGAACTTACCATGGTAGAACAACGGAATGAGGAACAACACAAGGGCAAAGTCGGGATTCTACCGTATGAATTAAATGAATAGAATATTCAAAATTCAAATTGCAATTATGTGAGTATTAATGATGCACTAATCAAGGGGAAGGAAAACTTCAAGGCGTCAATTAGAAATCAAATAGAGGAAGACTCAGATTACAATCTATCATATAAATTATGAGGAGATTCGAAGGGATTATTAAAGAACTGAAGATTGATGGTTTAGAAGTTATAGTAAACTCTCGTTGTAAGTATAGTTACTAAACCAAGTAATCAACCTTTCTTACAAACATTTTGGTTGTCACAAGTAACAAACCCTTTTGAAATTGATAACCGAGTATTCAAACCTCGGGTCGTCTTCTCAAGGAATTGTAGGGAGGTATGTTCTTATTATTGGTTATGGGTTTTGTAAATTGGGGTTTTGAAAGTGAGGAACAAGTAAATTCAATGACAAATAAAATAAATAATTAACTATAAAATAAACTCTTGGCAAGATAAGAAAATTCGGAAGTCCTATCCTAGTTACTCCTATGAGAATGGAAGTTAATCCCACTTAGTTAACTTTTGCGTGAGCAAGGGAAAGTCAAGTGAACTAATTGGTTAGATTTCCCAAGTCCTAGCCAAATCCTAAGGAAAGACTAGAGTTAGTGAAATTTCAGTTAATTAGCCGACATAACAATCAATCATGAATAGTTGATAACTCAAGAGCTTCCAGTTAATCAATTAAAGTCAATAATATAAAAAGCTAAATAAAAATCATAAATATCTGGAATACCTCAAATAACATACATTCAAAGCAATAAAATCTAACATGGAAAAGTTCATAAGCCAATTGGGCAACATAAATCAAATACAAATAAAAATATTAAAGTGTCTCAAAGTAGAAGAGAAACATAAATTAAAGAACATTGAACCTGTGATGAAGAAGTAATATTCCTAATTTCTAAAAATCCTAATCCTAAATTCCTAAGAGAGAGGAGAGAACCTCTCTCTCTAAAAACTACATCTAAAACTAAAAATTATGAATTATGAGAGCATGTTGATGAATGGATATATTCCCCCACTTTATAGCTTTTAATCTGTGTTTTCTGGGCCAAGAACTGGGTCAGAAACAGCCCAGAAATCGCTGTTTACGAATTTAGCCACGCTGATTTTCGCAGATGTGACGCGTCCGCGTGAATCACGCGTTCGCGTCGCCTAGAGGTACGGCCACTATGGCACATCATATATCAAATCGAAGCCCCGGAAGTTAGCTTTCCAACGCAACTAGAACTGCATCATTTGGACCTCTGTAGCTCACGTTATGTCCGTTTGAGTGCAAAGAGGTCAGGCTGACAGCTTAGCAGTTTCTTCAACTTCTTGTATTCCTTCCACTTTTGCATGCTTTCTTTCCATCCTCTAAGTCATTACTGCCCTATAATCCCTGAAATCACTTAACACACATATCAATGCATCTAATGATAATAAGAGAGGATTAAAATAAAAGGAAATAAAAGCCAAAGAAGCATGTTTTCAATCATAGCACAGAATCAGGAAGGAAAATATAAAACATGCAAATCATATGAATAAGTGGGTAAAGAATTGATAAAATCCACTCAATTAAGCACAAGATAAATCATAAAATAGTGGTTTATCAACCTCTCCACACTTAAACATTAGCATGTCCTCATGCTAAGCTCAAGAGAACTAAAAGAGTGAAGGAGAATGGTAAGAATGTATGAAATGCTACCTGTAAATGCAACTACATGCTAAGATGTTTCTACCTACTTGGTTAAGAATAAGTTTTCCAAGACAAACATAAATCAGATTTCACTAATTCAAATCATATAAAATAAAGACAAGTAGACTTGTAAGAAGATAGCTCATGAAAGCAGGGAACATAGAATTAAGCACTGAACCCTCACAGGAAGTGTATATGCACTCTAGTCTCTCAAGTGTATAGGATAATTCACTCTACTCTTCTCTAATCATGCTTTCTAAACTTTGTTCTTCATCTAACCAATCAACAAATATTTGGTATACCAATGCAAACATCATGAGGTCTTTTCAGGGTTGTAATTGGGCTGAGGTAAAGGTAAGGATGTACATATAAGGCTAAGTGAGCTAACAGAGTGAATCCTTGATTAGTCTAAGATCTCACCTAACATATATATACTTTATAAAATTTAAAATTCTTTACCTAGCTACCCAAATTTTCCACTTTTATATTACATGCTCATGTATCAAACTTATTTTTGAATTTTGTCCCATGTGCATTGCTTTATTTTGCATTTGGGGAATTCATTTGTATCCCCTTTATTTAAATACTGAAATTTTTTTTTTATATGCACATGGTAATTTAATTACTTTGATTTCACATGAGCATGCTTCCCAAAAAAATTTTTATTTTGAAATATCTTTATTCTTTTCAACTTTCTACCTTGTTTCTTTCATCCATGTTCCCATAAAATTTTCCCACACTTAAACAATTATACAATTTCTATCTTAAGCTAACCAAGGATTCAACTTGAGATTTTTATTTTGTTTTTCTACTTAAGGCTAGTAATGTGGTTTATAGAACAAGAGGGGATTAAAGGTTCAAAGGGCTAACAAAGGTGATGTAAAAGGTGGGCTAATTTGGGATAAGTGAGTTAGAATCAAACAATAGCCTCAATCATATGCAAGTATGTAAATATACTAAATATTGGACATATAGACTGGAACAAAATACAGATTGCAAACATAGAGAAGTAAAACACACAAGAATAAAATATCATGGTTAAATAATGTAACCATATAAATAAGCTCAAAATCTCACGGGTTGTGTGTTCTTTGGCTCAAAAACCATGTTCCAAATACAACTTCAAACAAATTTAACAAAAAATTTTCTATTTAAATTAGTGAAATACTATAAAAATTTCTTGAAAAAGAAAATATTACTTCAACCAAGTAGTGACTAAATGCATAAAATCAAACAAACATGCAAATGCAACAATTAACAAATTAACATTGGTATTGAGAAGGGACTAACTAACCCGTGGAGATCGGTATCGACCTCCCCACACTTAAAGATTGCACCGTCCTTGGTGCATGCTGAGATGTGCAGGTGGATGGGGGTTGTGGTACCTAAGTTGATGCTCTTTTTTGTTCCTTTCCTTGCCAGTGGTTTGGGAGTAGCTTTCTCTTTATCTTTCTTGGTGGCCATCCTGAAAGGAAACGAGGAAAGACATTAGCATTCAAGGGTTATAGCAAGGAAAAGAATAGGAAAGGTGGTAATCAATGCACATGTATGGATAATGATGTGAACATATGGTCATGACTACATGTGGCAAACCAACAATGGAAATATAGCAAGTTCATGTGAGAAAATTTGAATGCAAGGTGTTTATTGGCATGCCGGCAAAGGGCATGAGTAGCATAGGTGATAAACCACTATTTTATGGTTTATATTGTATTTAATTGTGTGGTTTTATCATGATCCTTATCCACTTATTCATTAATTTAGCATGCATTTATATTTCCTTCCTGAAATTATTACATGGTTGAAAACTGCTTCCTAGAGACTTTTTAATTATGCATTTTAGTTCTCCTTTATCCCATTCGATGTTGTGATCTGCGTGTTAAGTGTTTCAGGCTTTATAGGGCATGGATGAGTTGGAGATTGGAAGGGAAGCTAGCAAAAATGGAAGAAACACAAGAAATTGAGGAGATAATCAGCGAGAAGTGACGCGGCCGCATGGCTCACGCGTTTGTGCGAAAGAGGAAAAATTGCAGTGATGCGGCCGCATGGCTCACGCGACCGTGTGGAATGGAAAAGCACAAGTGGCGCGGAGGCGTGGACGATGCGAACGCGTGGTAGGGAAAAACGCAAATGACCCGTCCGCATGGATGACGCGATCGCGTGACATGCGCGATCTGCATAATCTGCAGATTCCGCTGAGGGCAATTTTGGGCCCTGTTTTGACCCAGTTCTTAGCCCAGAACAGCAGACTAGAGTCAGAGAACATGCAGAAACTAGAAACAACAATCATTCTACACAGTTTTAGTTTTAGATCTAGTTTTTACTCCTCTTCTAGGTTTTTTTCTCTCTACACATTGATAGTTCTTAGGATTTGATTTTTCTACCACTTTTTGCATTGGGATACTGAGAAGAGTTATGACCTCATCAAGACTTCGTCATTCTAGTTCGTTTTCTTTACTTGGCTTTACTCTTCCATGTCCTTTGATTTGTTAATTTTACCATTGGAATATTATTAGGATTTATTTAATACAAGGATTACTTTTATTTTTATTTAATTATTTTGATTTTTATTTACAATGTCCTTCTTTAATTCCTTTTCATATGTTATGAATTTTACGTTCACAATGAGCGAGTAGTTACCTAACTTGATGGGGAGTTGATTGAAAGGAACCAATTGAGTTGGAAGGCTTAAAAGAAAGATTGTAATTGGGTTTATTGTTGGATTGTCCTCTAGTCACTAACGCCAACCCCTTTTAATTAAGTAGATTGCAACTTGTGAACATACATAGCATTCCAACCTGTTTGACTTTCCCTTACCTAGTAAGAGAGAACTAAACAGGATAACCTTTAATTATCAATTAATCTAGAAAGTAATCCAACAACAGCAGCACTTCCAACTAATCAACTCCCAGTCAAGGCTTTTATTTACATTATTCAAATTCTCCAATTTTATTTCCTGTTTACTCAACTCAACCCTTTTTGAAAACATCTGATTAATAAAAATAACACACTTTTCTGCAACTCGTTGGGAGATGATCTGGGATTCATACTCCCAGTATTTTAGTTTTAAATTTCTGTGACACCTTTCTAAATTGATAAGTGGAATTCTGGTGAGTTAAGAACTATACTTGCAACGCATATATTTTAATAATTTTTAATTCACCAATTTCCGCCCCATCAATTTTTGGCGCCGTTGCCGGGGAGTTGCAACAGTGTGTTAATTTATTGATTGGTATTTATTTTTATTGCAATTTTTTTCTTTTCATTCTATCACTATGGACTGTACGTTTCTTTCGTTAAATGACGCGTTCACTTCCTGATCCAAGCTTGCCAGCATTTGACCCTGAGATTGAAAGAACTCTTTCACATATAAGGCAAGCTCGGCGTAGGCGACTCCTCTTTGAGGACGAACCTGAACCGTTATCTAAGGAAGAAACAAACCCCCTTTCTACTGATCCAGTTCATTTACGTGCAGGTGACATGGTAGCGCCCAGAAGAGTCACTATCCAAGAGGAAGGAGCCCCTGATTTTACGCTCCAACCATTCCAGGCACACCACCCAGCAGTAGCTGTAGGTTTTGAAATAAAGTCTTCACTACTCAACTTGATGCCCAAATTTCATGGCTTACCTGCTCAAGAGCCTATCAAGCATCTTAGGGATTTCCAGACCGCTTGTTCTACTGTTAAGCGTGATGGCGCTGATGAAATATCTATTCTATTGAAAGCCTTCCCGTTTTCTCTTGAGGGAAAGGCAAGAGAGTGGTACTACACTCAACCCAGAGCAATTGTTTCCAACTGGGATGCACTTAGGAGAGAGTTTCTGGATAAATTTTTTCCAACTGAAGTTGCCGATAAACTGAAGAAGAACATGTCTATGATCGTTCAAGATGAATCTGAGACCCTCTATGAATACTTGAAATGCTTCAATACTCTTCGAGACGCATGTCCCCATCATATGATTGACAAGATAGTTTTGCTCGGTTACTTTACACAGGGTTTGAAATCTCAAGATAGGACCACACTGGAAGGTGCTTGCAATGGTTCTATGAAAAAGTACAAGACTACGGACGAAGTATGGCAATTGATCAGAGACTTAGCTGACTCTACTAGGAATCATAGGCAGAGACAAAGTCGGTCAAGAGCTGTTGTGGAGGTATCCACTAATACAGAAACTACTGCTATAGCCCAGAGTCTATGTGAAATGACTAACTTGCTGAAGCAGATGCAACTGAATCAACAACAACCTCAGCAAGTTCAGCCTTCTTCACCACAGCACAGCCAGTAGTTAGTTCCACAAAGAGTGTGCAAAATCTGTGCAGATTACAGTCACTATACTGATGAGTGTCCACAGCTCTAACCAGAAGACAACACTGTAGCAGCCACTCACACCTTTCATGACCGCCCCAATCAAGGGTACAATCAAGGTGGCAACTATAACTAAGGATGGCAGGATAACTCTAACCAAGGCTGGAGAGACAATTCTAACCAGGGTTGGAGGGACAATTCTAATAGAGGAGGCAGAGATAACAATGGAAATCAGAGGTGGAATAACAATAACAATTTCAGGCAGCAGAATCAGACTCAGTCCTACAGAGCACCTCATTTAAGACAACCTCAAGCCTCTCAGCAGACTTCTCAGACCACTTGCCCCTCTTCACCTCCTAATGATGAATTACTACAAGCCATTGATCGGAGACAACAGGCTGTGGAGAATAATATTAATACAACTATGAATGTTTTGACTTCTACTTTACAAACTCTTGTTTCATAGATTGGATCAATGAACAACTCCAACAACCAGTCCTCAAGCTCTGGTGGACTTCCCTCTCAACCATTACCCAACCCAAAGGGTGGTATTAATGCCATCACGCTAAGGTCTGGAACCACACTATAGGAGAGAAATCAGGAGGAGCCAAACCCACCAAAACATGCCTCAACTGAAGAGGTAGTAGAATTAGAAGATGTTGAAGAAGAAGAGGACATACAGGACATAGCTGAGAAAAAAGAAGCTCAACCGCAGAAGGAAGCACTAAAAGGCACAGACACTGCAGAAAACACCACTCCCATTCCATTTCCACAACTTGCAAGGAAGCCCAGGAAGCAGTTGGAACCTGACCCCAAAATGGTAGAAATCTTCAAAAAGGTTGAGGTAACTGTTCCCCTTTTTGATGTCATTCAACAGGTACCTAAATATGCAAAGTTTCTAAAAGATTTATGTATACATAAAGACAAAATTAATAAATTAGAAACTATTCCTTTAGGAAGTTCTATATCTGCTTTAATGGGAAATTTACCTGAAAAATGTAGTGACCCAGGTCCTTGTATAGTTAGTTGTACTATTGGTGGTGTAGTAATTTATGATTTCATGTGTGATTTGGGAGCATGTGTTAGTATAATGTCTTTATCTGTATATGATGTTTTAAGGTTCCCTCCCTTAAAAAGGTCGGCAGCTCGTTTTGTGTTGGCAGATAAAAGCATTATTACAGTAGCTGGAGTTGCTGAAGATGTTTTGGTGAACATTAAAGGGCTCACATTTCCCACTGATTTCTATATCTTGGAGATGCCCAATAATGACTCAGATAAGCCATCATCAATCCTACTTGGCAGACCATTCCTGAAGACATCAAGATTCAAATTAGATGCTTTTTCAGGAACATATTCTTTTGAAATAGATGGCCGAATAGTAATCTTCAATTTGAATGGAGTCACAAACAACCCTCCAGAAGATCATTCTATCTTCAAGTGTGATATCATAGATGAAACTGTAGCTGAAAATCACCAGGAAGAGTTGGAAGAACAGTACACAGAACAAGGTCCAAGTGTAGGGACTCTATTAACTGACAATAAGGGCACTTCGGCATTTTCACAAGCTCCAGACACTCCAGAGCCTGCCCATGACCAGAAGATAGAGTTGAAACCTCTCCCTCCACATCTCAAATACGCTTATCTTGAAGATGGGCAGAAGTTTCCAGTTATTATTGCACATGACCTCACTCCTGAACAGGAAGAGCAGTTACTTAGTGTGCTGAGGAAGCACAAGAAAGCAATTGGGTGGAATTTGGCAGACATAGTAGGCATCAACCCTCAAGTATGTGAGCACAGAATATTTTTAGAGGAAGGAGTAAGACCTGTCCGCCAACCCCAAAGAAGACTAAATCCCACTATTTTGGAAGTTGTCAAAAAGGAAGTGACCAGACTATTGGAAGCAGGTATCATTTATCCCATTTCAGACAGTGAATGGGTTAGCCCAGTACAAGTGGTGCCCAAGAAGTCTGGAGTCACTACAGTGAAGAATGAGCATGGAGAGCTCATAGCAACCAGAGTACAAAATGCTTGGAGCATCTGCATTGATTACAGGCATCTCAACCAAGCTACTCGCAAGGATCACTACCCACTTCTATTCATTGATCAAATGCTGGATCGCCTATCAGGTAAATCACATTATTGCTTTTTAGATGGTTACACAGGTTATTTCCAGATTCATATAGCTCCTGAGGATCAGGAAAAGACTACTTTTACATGTCCTTTTGGGACTTATGCTTACAAGAGAATGCCCTTTGGCTTGTGCAATGCACCAGCTACTTTCCAGATGTGCATGATGAGTCTTTTCTCTTATCTTATTGAGGACTGTATGGAGGTTTTTATGGATGATTTTCGTGTTTATGGTGATTCTTTTAGCCTTTACTTAGATGGATTATCTAGAGTATTAGATAGATGTGTCAGTACAAACCTTGTATTAAATTTCGAAAAATGTCACTTTATGGTGAAACAAGGGATTGTATTAGGACATGTTGTATCTAATACTGGCATTTCCGTAGACCCAGCAAAGGTGAATGTTATTTCTAGTTTACCTTACCCCTCTTCTGTGAGGGAAGTCCGTTCGTTCCTTGGCCATGCAAGTTTTTACAGGAGATTTATTAAGGACTTTAGTAAGGTAGCACTTCCCTTATCCAGATTACTGCAGAAGGATATTGAATTCGAGTTCAGTGAGGATTGCAAACAAGCGTTTGATAAGCTGAAGACCAACCTGACTCAAGCTCCAATTGTGCGAGGACCGGACTGGAGCCAGCCGTTTAAAATCATGTGCGATGCTTCCAACCATACAGTAGGAGCAGCGTTGGCTCAGCGTGAAGGTAAGGATCCTTTTGTTATTGCTTATGCGTCTAAGACTTTAGACGCCGCCCAGTCCAATTATACTGCTACTGAGAAAGAGCTTCTTGCTATTATTTGTTATCTGGATAAATTCTGAGCTTATTTACTTGGTACTAGAGTAGTAGTGTATTCGGACCATGCAGCTTTAAAGTATCTATTAGCTAAAAAGGAGTCCAAACCAAGGCTCATACATTGGATACTGCTATTACAAGAATTTGATTTAGAAATAAAGGATAGGAGTGGTAACCAGAATCTAGTGGCAGACCACTTGAGTTGCCTTGAGCACATTAAGGATGATTCTACTCTTATAGATGATAATTTCCCACTAGATAACCTGCAAGCAGTATCTGAAGTAGCCCCTTGGTACGCACCTGTAGCTAATTATCTAGTTAGCCGCACATTTCCTCCACACTTTTCTAAGCATCAAAGGGACAAGCTAAAAAGCGAGTCTAAATATTATATATGGGATGACCCATATTTGTGGAGATGTGGCGCTGATCAGGTAATTAGATGTTGTGTGCCTCAATCAGAATTCCAGTCCATTTTAGAGGCCTGCCACTCATCTGAGAGTGGAGGACATTTTGGCCCTCAAAGAACAGCTAGAAAGATCTTAGACTGTGGATTCTGGTGGCCTACTCTTTTTAGAGACGCTGCTGAGTTTTGTAAATTTTGTTCCCCATGCCAAAAATTTGGTAATATATCTAGGAGGGATGAGATGCCCCAACAAATTATACTTTTTTGTGAAATTTTTTATGTTTGGGGCATTGACTTCATGGGTCCGTTCCCAAATTCTAATGGTCATTTTTATATATTGTTAGCTGTGGATTACGTTTCCAAATGGGTGGAAACAAATCCTACCTACACTGATGATGCTAACACTGTTGTTTCCTTTGTGAGAAACCATATTATTTGCCGCTTCGGATCACCACGAGCAATCGTGAGCGATCAAGGCACCCATTTTTGTAACAGGAGACTCATAGGATTAATGAAGAAGCATGGGATAATTCATAAGGTTGCAACAGCATACCATCCTCAAACCAATGGTCAAGCCGAGGTGTCAAACAAAGAGATAAAACGTATCTTGCAGAAGATAGTCAAACCTCATAGAAAAGACTGGAGCACCAGGCTACAAGATGCACTTTGGGCATACATGACAACATATAAAACTCCCATTAGGATGAGTCCTTTCCGCTTAGTTTATGGCAAAGCTTGTCATCTCCCAGTTGAAGTAGAGCACAGAGCCTTTTGGACAGTCAAGGAGTGCAACATGGGAATTGAGGAAGCTGGAGCTGAAAGGAAGTTACAACTGCAAGAACTGGAGAGCCTTCGCCTAGAAGCTTATGAGAACTCACGAATATACAAGGAGAAGATGAAGGCTGTACATGATCAGCACATCAAGAAAAAGGAGTTCCAGCCTGGGGATTTCGTCCTCCTTTACAAATCTCGACTGAGGCTCATGCCAGGCAAGTTGAGATCAAGATGGAAAAGTCCATACAGAGTAGAGAAGGCCGAACCATACAGAGTTTATCACCTCAGCCACCTTTCAAGCTCTGAACTTATCAAAGTTAATGGACAACGTCTGAAGCTGTACCATGGCAAGAAGATACAGAAAAATAAGAAACTTGAGATCTTTCTCTTGGAAGACCCCACATGCCAGAAGATTGAGCTAGTGGAGCGTCCAACTTACGGACGTTAAAGCAAAGTGCTAGGTGGGAGACAACCCACCATGGTAAGATCGTTCTTTTCTTTCTATCTTTAGTTTTTCCTTGTCAATAACTCTTCTCTTTATCAGTACCTTCATGCATCTGCACTTGCATACTTTTATAAAAAAATGGAGGTCACGCAACGCGACCGCATCAGCGACGCGCCCGCGTCGACAAGAGAGGTGAGAAAAATAAAATATGAACAGAGAGTTTCGCTGGAGCATGGCCGGAGGCGTGCCAGTGGCACAAATCATCCCACGCGACCGCGTCATTAACGCGTCTGCATCACATGAGATTCATGGCCTTCCACAACCGCGTGCCCCACGCGGCCGCGTGCCCTGATTTCTGACATAAAAGGGGTGCACAACGAAATATTGCGCGAGATTGGTGCTGGATTGGTGCTGGACGCACCATCCCTATCACGCGACCGCGTCGCTGACGCGTCTGCGTCATCCCTTCTGAAGCCGACTCACGCGATCGCATGCCTCACGCAATCGCGTCACCCCAAATTTGGCAAATATATCAATTTGAACAGAGAGTTGTGCGGGCGCGAGGCTGTACTCGCGCCAGAAGCATCACACGAGTCACGCGACCGCGTGACCGACGCGACCGCGTCAACTGGATTAGAACGCAATCACGCGAACGCATGCCCCACGCGGCCGCGTCGCTTGCGCCGCACAGCTCAACCAAAACTGCCAAAATATCTTATCTTTCTCTCCTCCAAATCCTAATTTTTCTTTTTCCTCCTTATTTCTTCCTTCTCCCTTCTTCCTTTTATCTCGCCTTTTACTCTCTCTCTCTCTCTCTCTCTCTCTCACCTCTATTAACAAGGTTTTATTTTCTTCTTCCCTCCTTCCTTTTCTATCATTCTTCTTGTTTTATATGTTATTTTCTTTTCTTTTCTTTTTCTATTCTTTATCCATATTTTCCTTCTTCTTCTTTCCTTTTTACATGGTGCTAGAAATTTATTTGAGTCATTATTCCTCATTATATGCTTGTGGATTATTGCAAATTATTTAGCAATTATATATTATTTTCTTTAAAGGGTTGCTTGCATGTTTACTTTAATACTTTCTATACCTTATTTACCATGCATGCTATGTGTTTGTGAAAAAGCCCATATGGCATTATGCACTTCTCTATTATACTTCCTACTATTCAAAGCATGTTTTTCACAAATTTCCTTTACTATTTTATTAATTAAATTTAATTGCCAATACAAACATGTTAGTTTGTTACGAAGTGATGCTTGATCTATGCTACTCATGCCCTTGCCGGCATGCCAATAATCATCTTGCATCTACTTACCCTTTTATGCACCTATCCTATTTCCTTTAAAGATCTTTTCACATGTTGTCATCACCATGTGTTTCTTTCATTCATCTTTACTGTGCACTGTTTATTACTCACTCCATCTCCTTCCTTGCTTTAATTCTTTGGATCTAACTTACTTTCTCTTCCCTTTTTCAGAATGGCCACCAAGAAAGGCAAAGAGAAAGCTACCCCTAAACCCACAGCAAGGAAAGGAACGAAGAGAGCATTAGTGGCAGAACCTTCTTCAACTGCAGTTAAGCCCTCAACAAAAAGAATTAAAAGGATGATCAAGGTTGATGAAAAAGAGAGAGCCTTCCTAGCCAGGGCACCGCACGATTCCCAAATTGCTGATGTTTCCTATTTTGGCAGCTCAAAATTACAACAATGAACACCTTCTTATCCTTCCGCCTCATATCGCTGAATTTGTTGAGCCACAAATTGCACAAAGACATTGGGGATTCTTACAGAGACAGTCACGACAGGTTAATCTTTCTTGGGTTGTTGAGTTCTACTCCAACTTCCACCTGCTGACTCTGTAGTCCGTCTATTTACACCAGAAGCAAGTCCCCATTACAGAAGAGGCCATACAGCAAGCCTTAGATCTCCCACCTGCTCCAGATGGGTTGGACGCTTTTCAGCAAGCCGCAATCAAGCGCCAGGCATACACCTTTGACTGGGACACTGTTCTCAGAGTTATCGCTCGACTTGGCAGCAAATGGATCTTCGGATACCATTGTTCCCATCCTAAGGGAATCTCGGCTTCCGCACTTACCTTAGAGGCTCACGTGTGGGCACAGATTATGTCCCATTACGTCTTCCCGAGTACTCATGAGTCCTCCTTCACCGCAGACATGGCCGTTCTACTATGGTGCATCCTCACAGACCAGCCTCTCAATTTACCAAGACATATTCAGAATGCTATGGAACATGTGCAAATCGCGGGCAACCTACCTTTCCCGCATTGGTCTCTGATCTTATCTCAGCAGCCGGAGTATCCTTCAGAGCTAGGGACACCAAAGCCATTCTTCCACGGGATGATCAGTATGTCCCTAACGGGAGATATCTCAGGCCACCGCTTGCCACTACCAGCCAGTCCACAGAAAATGCTGCAACTCCTCCACCATCAACTAGTCAACTGCTGCATCAAATACTAAAGCGGTTGGACCAACATGAAAAGAAAGCAAAGCTCCGAGAGCGTCGTAACCAACCGATTCAAACACCTCAGGGAGCTGGTTAGAGGAGATTGCAGAGACTCAGACACCCCAGACTCCACTTCCTTCACCAGCACAGGGAGCCATGACGGCCCCGACTGTGGAGACACTGCCACTAGCCCACCATTGTTCCTGACAGATGGCACCGAGGACGGTGTAAAGCCTTAAGTGTGGGGAGGTCGGTCGGTACCTGACTTCCGGAGGTAATTTCTCTTCCCTAGCACCAATAAATTAGGATATTTTAGTTAGATTTTCTTTCTTTTATAGAATATGATAAATTGCATAGTAATAGGTTAGTTGCATGCATGTTCTACTTGATTGAAAAGACAATAAGTTTCTTCTAAAAAGATATCTTTGGAATAAAATTTCACTAATTTTAATCAAAACTTTTATGATAAATTTGCTTGAAGCTGTATCTGGAACACGATTTTTGAGCTAAGAACACACAACCTGTGAAGATTTGAGCCTTTAGGCATGGTTATATTATTTAACCATAATTATTTTATTCTTGCGTGTTTACTTCTCTATGATTGTAATCTATATTTTGTTTCATCCTATATGTCCAATATTTATTATGTTTATATGCTTGCATGTGTTTGAGGCCATTATTTGTTTAAACTCACTTATCCAAATTAAGCCTACCCTTTTTAATTACCTTTATTAACCACTTTGAGCCTTTAAATCCCATTTGTTCTATATTTTACCACATTACTAGCCTTAAGTGGAAAAACAATTGTATATCCCAAATTGAATCTTTGGTTAGCTTAAGATAGAATTGTGTATGCTAGTTAAGTATGGGAATGTGTGGGAACAAAAGTTATTAAGGGAATGTGTCATGATAATACAATGGGAATTTGGATACCTACTCATGTGAAACTATAAGAATTAAAAATCTATGTGCATTGATAAGCTATGTTTATTTTTATGTCTATAAAAAAAATTCATCAATAAATAAATAAAGGGGCAAAATTACCCCAATGTTAAATTTAAAAAAAAAATTCAAAGATCAATGCACATATGATAAAAATTGATACATGAGTATGAAATGTAAAAGGGAATTCTGGGTAGCTAGGTATGAATTCTAAAGTTATATAAAATATATAGGTTGGGTTAATTAAAGATTCAATTTATAAGCTCACTTAACCATATATGTATCCCTACCCTTACCTTGGCCCCATTACAACCTTGAAAAGACCTCATAATGTTTGCATCGGCATATTAGCTGTTGTTGTTTGGTTAGGAGAAAAACAAAAGTTAGAAAGCATGATTAGAGAAGGATAGCGTGATTACCCTATACACTAGAGAGATTAGAGCGTACATACATCATTAGTGAGGGTTCAATGCTTGAATTTCCATGTTCCCTACTTTCATGAGCTATCTTCTTGCACTTTTATCTGTCTTACTGTATAATGATAGAATTAGTGGAATTTGATTTGTAATTGTTTGAAGAGCTTATTTACTTTTGATCAAGTGGGCAAGAATCATATAGTTGCATTCATATATATAGGTTGCATTGCATTGCATGAGTTTCTACATGTTCATACTTATTTATCTTATCTCCTTCAATTAAGCATGAGGACATGCTAATGTTTAAGTGTGGGGAGGTTGATAAACCACTATTTTATGGTTTATATTGTGTTTAATTGTGTGGTTTTATCATGAACCTTACCCACTTATTCATTAATTTAGCATGCATTTATATTTCCTTCCTGAAATTATTACATGGTTGAAAACTGCTTCCTAGAGACTTTTTAATTATGCATTTTAGTTCTCCTTTATCCCATTCGATGTCGTGATCTGTGTGTTAAGTGTTTCAGGCTTTATAGGGCATGGATGAGTTGGAGATTGGAAGGGAAGCTAGCAAAAATGGAAGGAACACAAGAAATTGAGGAGATAATCAGGGAGAAGTGACGCGGCCGCATGGCTCACGCGTTCGCGCGAAAGAGGAAAAATCGCAGTGACGCGGCCGCATGGCTCACGCGACCGCGCGGAATGGAAAAGCACAAGTGACGCGGAGGCGAGAACGACGCGAACGCGTGGCAGGGAAAAACGCGAATGACGCATCTGCATGGATGACGCGATCGCGTGACATGTGCGATCTGCATAATCTGCAGATTCCGCTGAGGGCAATTTTGGGCCCTGTTTTGACCCAGTTCTTAGCCCAGAACAGCAGACTAGAGCCAGAGAACAGCCGAAACCAGAAACAACAATCATTCTACACAGTTTTAGTTTTAGATCTAGTTTTTACTCCTCTTCTAGGTTTTTTCTCTCTACACATTGATAGTTCTTAGGATTTGATTTTTCTACCACTTTTTGCATTGGAATACTGAGAAGAGTTATTACCTCTTTAAGACTTTGTCAGTCTAGTTCGATTTCTTTACTTGGCTTTACTCTTCCATGTCCTTTGCTTTGTTAATTTTACCATTGGAATATTATTAGGATTTATTTAATACAAGGATTACTTTTATTTTTATTTGATTATTTTTAGTTTTATTTACAATGTCCTTCTTTAATTCCTTTTCATATGTTATGAATTTTACATTCACAATGAGCGAGTAGTTCCCTAACTTGATGGGGAGTTGATTGAAAGGAACCAATTGAGTTGGAAGTCTTAAAAGAAAGATTGTAATTGGGTTTATTGTTGGATTGCCCTCTAGTCACTAACACCAACCCCTTTTAATTAAATGGGTTGCAACTTGTGAACAGACATAGCATTCCAACCTGTTTGACTTTTCCTTATCTAGTAAGAGATAATTAAACAGGATAACCTTTAATTATCAATTAATCTAGAAAGTAATCCAACAACAGCAGGACTTCCAACTAATCAACTCCCAGTCAAGGCTTTTATTTACATTATTCAAATTCTCCAATTTTATTTCCTGTTTACTCAACTCAACCCTTTTTGAAAACATCTGATTAATAAAAATAACACACTTTTCTGCAACTCGTTGGGAGACGACCTGGGATTCATACTCCCAGTATTTTAGTTTTAAATTTCTGTGACACCTTTCTAAATTGATAAGTGGAATTCTGGTGAGTTAAGAACTATACTTGCAACGCATATATTTTAATAATTTTTAATTCACCAATTTTCGCCCCATCAATAGGTCAAGCATTCAATGTCCAAATTAGATGACCAAATCTCTCAAATTAATAATATGTTTGTAAAAACAATTATATTTAAATAATAAAATAGAGAAGGGGTTATGTGAAAAGCAGGCTTTTAGAGTAGTAGATTTAAAAGAAATCCAAGAATAGTGCAAAATGCCATGTGGGCATTTTCACAAACACATAGCATACATGTTAAATAAGGTATGTAAAATATTAATTAGAACATGCAATTAACCCTTATAATAATATATAATTGTTTAAACAAATCCCAAACAATCCATAAGCAACATATAAAAATAATGACCCAAATAAAATTCCAACACCAATGAAGATAATGCAATGAATGAGGGTATGCAAATAAATTGAATGAAATAGGATGGAAGTGAAGAGAGATGGGAAGTGAAATAGATGAAGAAGAAGAAAGTATGAAAAGGAGGAAGAAAGAAGAAAAGATAGAAGAGATTAGGATTAGAGAGGAAAAAAATAAGATAATTGGCGCTGATCTGGATAAGTTGTGCGGCACAGGTGATGCGGACGCGTGGGGTGACGCGTTCGCACGGGTGGCGCTATTGTCAAGTGACGCGGCCGCGTGGGGCACGCGGTCGCATGAGTGAATTTGAAAATAAAAACAAAAACTAACAAAAAGAAAAGATTTTGAAAAAGATATGATTTTTGAAAAGAATAAGATAAGATTTTGAGAAATATATGATTTTTGAAAAAAAAAAAGATAAGATAAGATTTTTGAAAAAGATATGATTTTTTATTTTGAAAAAGATTTGAATTTTGAAATTTAAAACTAAGATAAGATAAGATAAAAATTTTAAAATAAAAATCTGAAATTTTTTTGTTTTTTTTTTGAAAAATATTTACAATAACCAATAATAAGGCACACGTTTGCAATTCTCCGGCAACGGCGCCCTTTTGAAGAGCTGAAGATTGATGGTTTAGAAGTTATAGTAAACTCTCGTTGTAAGTATAATTACTAAACCAAGCAATCAACCTTTCTTACAAACATTTTGGTTGTCACAAGTAACAAACCCCTTTAAAATTGATAACCGAGTATTTAAACCTCGGGTCGTCTTCTCAAGGAATTGCAGGGAGGTATGTTCTTATTATAGGTTATGGGTTTTGTAAATTGGGGTTTTGAGAGTGAGGAATAAGTAAATTAAATGACAAATAAAATAAATAATTAACTATAAAATAAACTCTTGGCAAGATATGAAAATTCGGAAGTCCTATCCTAGTTACTCCTATGAGAATGGAAGTTAATCCCACTTATTTAACCTTTGCGTAAGCAAGGAAAAGTCAAGTGAACCAATTGGTTAGATTTCCCAAGTCCTAGCCAAATCCTAAGGAAAGACTAGAGTTAGCGGAATTCCAGTTAATTAGCCGACATAACAATCAATCATGAATAGTTGATAACTTAAGAGCTTCCAGTTAATCAATTAAAGCCAATAATATAAAAAGCTAAATATGAATCTTAGATCTGAAATACCTCAAATAACTTACATTCAAAGCAATAAAATCTAACATGGACAATATTCATAAGCCAATTGGGCAACATAAATCAAACATAAATAAAAGCATTAAAGTATCTCAAAGTAGAAGAGAAATATAAAGTAAAAGAAATATTGAACCTGATGAAGAGTTGAAATCCTAAATCCTTTAAGAGGAATCCTAATCCTAAATCCTAAGAGAGAGGAGAGAACCTCTCTCTCTAAAAACTACATCTAAAACCTAAAATTGTGAATTATGAAAGCATAATTATGAATGGATGCATTCCCCCACTTTATAGCCTTTAATCTGTGTTCTCTGGGCTGAAAACTGGGTCAGAAACAGTTCAGAAGTCGCTGATTGTGAAATTTGGTCCGTACAGGTCGCGGCAAAGTGACGCGGAGGCGTCGTCCACGCGTCCGCGCGGATTGAAGTTCGCAGATGCGACGTGGACGTGTCATCCACGCGTTCGCGTCGCTTAACTTCAGAGAAGCTATAGCAAATTATATATCATTGCGAAGCTCCAGATGTTAGCTTTCTAACGCAACTAGAACCGTATCATTTGGACATCTGTAGCTAAAGTTATAGCCGTTTGAGTGCGAAGAGGTCAGGCTGGACAGCTTAGCAATTTCTCCAATTTCTTGTATTCCTTCCACTTTTGCATGCTTCCTTTCCATCCTCTGAGCCATTCCTGCCCTGTAATCTCTGAAATCACTTAACACACATATCAAGGCATCTAATGGTAATAATAGAGGATTAAACATAGGGAACTTAAGGCCAAAGAAGCATGTTTTCAATCAAAGCACATAATTAGGAAGGCAAATGTAAAACCATGCAAATAGTATGAATAAGTGGGTAAAGAGTTGATAAAAACCACTCAATTGAGCACAAGATAAACCATAAAATAGTGGTTTATCAACCTCCCCACACTTAAACATTAGCATGTCCTCATGCTAAGCTCAAGAGAAGCTATAAGAGAGTGAAGAGGAATGGTACAATGTATGAAATGCAACCTATCTATATGAATGCAACTACATGCAGAATGTTTCTACCTACTTGGTTAAAAGTAAATAAGCTTTTCAAGACAAACATAGATCAGATTTTACTAATTCAAATTATACAATAAAAGACAAGTAAACTTGTAAGAAGATAGCTCATGAAAGCAGGGAATATAGAATTAAGCATTGAACCCTCACTGATAGTGTATATCACTCTAGTCTCTCAAGTGTATAGGGTAATCCACTCTACTCTTCCATAGTTATACTTTCTAAACTTTGTTCTTCATCTAATCAATCAACAAATATTTAATGTATACATACAAACATCATGAGGTCTTTTTCAAGGTTGTAATGGGGCTAAGGTAAGGGTAAGGGTATATATATATAAGGCTAAGTGAGTTAAATAATTGAATCCTTGATTAGTCTAGGATCTCACCTAACATATACATACTTTATACAATTTAAAATGCTTTACCTAGCTACCCAAATTTTTTCCACTTTTGTATTACATGCTCATGTATCAAACTTATTTTTGAATTTTGTCCCGTGTGCATTGATTCTTTTTTTTTTATTTGGGGTAATATTTTTTTTATTTTATTATTATTTTTTTGTATCCCCTTATTCAATTACTTAAATTTTTTTTTCAATGCACATGGTAATTTAATTATTTTGATTTTATATGAGCATGCTTCCCAAATTTTCAAATAACTTATTCAAATTAATTCCCTACTTTTTTTTTTCTATCATCCCATGTTCTCATAAAATTTTCCACACTTAAATTTTGCACAATATTTATCTTAAGCTAACCAAGGATTCAACTTGGGATTTTTATTTTGTTTTTCTGCTTAAGGCTAGGCATGTGGTTATAAAACAAGAGGGGATTTAAAGGCTCAAGGGGGCTAACAAGGGTGATGTAAAAAGTAGGCTAATTTGGGAATGGTGAGCTAGAATCAAACAATGGCCTCAATCATATGAAAGTATGTAAATATACTAAATAATGGACATATAGAATAGAACAAAGCAAAGATTGCAATCATAGAGAAGAAAACACACAAGAATAAAATATTATGGTTAAATAATGTAACCATACAATTAAGCTCAAATCTTACAGGTTGTGTGTTCTAGCTTTTACCTATGTTCCAAATACAACTTCAAACAAATTTAACAAAAAATTTTCAATTTAAATTAGTGAAATACTATAAAAATTTCTTGAAAAAGAAAATATTACTTCAACCAAGTAGTGACTAAATGCATAAAATCAAACAAACATGCAATTGCAACAATTAACAAATTAACATTGGTGTTGAGAATGGACTAACTAACCCGCGGAGATCAGTATCGACCTCCCCACACTTAAAGATTGCACCGTCATCGGTGCATGCAAAGTTGTGTAGATGGATGGGGTTGTGGTTCCTCAGCTGGTGCTCTTTTTGTTCCTTTCCTTGCCAGTGGTTTGGGAGTAGCTTTCTTTTCGCCTTTTTTGGTGGCCATCTTGAAAAGGGAAAAAGTAAGTAACTTTAAAACTAAGGGTTAGAGCAAGGAAGAGGATAGTATAATTGATAATCAATGCACGGTAAAGAAGGATATTGTTAACACATGGTCATGACTACATGTGAAAAGGTCATCAATGAAAATATAGCAAGTGCATGTAATGGCAATTAGATGCAAGATGTTTATTGGCATACTGGCAAAGGCATGAGTAGCATAGATCAAGCACTAAATTTCCAAGTTAGATTATCATCTCCTTCAAACTAATAAGCTGTTTGTATTGACAATTATATTTAATTAATAAAACATAAAAGGGGTTTTGTGAAAAGCAAGCACTAGAGTAGTAGAATAGAATAATTTAAAATAGTGCACAATGCCATACGGGCTTTTTCACAAACACTTAGCATGCATGGTAATTATGTTATTGAAAGTATTGAATTTTGAACATGCAAGTGACCCTAAAAATAATTAATAATTGTCAAACAATTCCTAATTAATCCACAGCAAAATATAGAAAATAATGATCCAAATAAATTTTCAACACCAATTAAAAGAAAAAGAAAGAAAAAGAAAGTAAGGAAGAAAGAAATAAGAAGGGAAAGAAAAGATTTAGATTTGGGGAAGAAAAGATGAGATATTTGGCTGATTTAGATAAATTGTGCGCTGCTTGTGACGCGGACGCGTGAGTGACGCGTTCGCGCGGATAGTGCTTCTATGAAATGACGCAGACGCGTCATCCACACGGTCGCGTGGATCAATTTATGCCATTAGCACGAGGGCAGCCTCGCGGTCGCGCAACTCTCTGTTTGAAATGCATATTTCCAAATCCTTGGGTGACACGATCGTGTGGGTGACGCGATCGCGTGAATGGCCTATTTTGAAAAACGACGCGGACGCGTGGGGCACGGGTTCGCATGGTAGGGCTTGTGCTTCTAGCACGAGTCCAGCCCAATTCCAGCTCAACTTTCGGCCATACACCTTTTTACGTCAATTTATAGGGCACGCATTCGTGTGGGTGACGCGGACGCGTGGGAGGCATTTTTCCCACATGACGCGGACATAATGGCTCACTTATGACAAATTATATATCAAATCGAAGCCCCGGACATTAGCTTTCCAATGCAACTGAAACCGCATCTTTTGGACTTCTGTAGCTCAAGTTATGTCTGTTTGAGTGCAAAGAGGTCAGGCTGACAGCTTAGCAGTTTCTTCAACTTCTTGTATTCCTTCACTTTTGCATGCTTCCTTTCCATCCTCTAAGCCATTCCTGCCCTATAATCCATGAAATCACTTAACACACATATCAAAGCATCTAATGGTAATAAGAGAGGATTAAAATAAAAGGAAATAAAAGCCAAAGAAGCATGTTTTCAATCATAGCACAGAATCAGGAAGGAAAATATAAAACATGCAAATCATATGAATAAGTGGGTAAAGAGTTGATAAAATCCACTCAATTAAGCACAAGATAAACCATAAAATAGTGGTTTATCAATTATTCCTTTTTCGGTCAGGAAAAGAGGCATTTAAAAATCAAGGGGAGAGTCATTAACGGGCTGAAGATAAAAAGGCCCAACAAATTGAAACAGGATGGTGGTAAAACTAAGAAGATCAAGGCCCGAAGGAAGAAGGCTGGCCTTGTGTTATTAGGACCGGGTAGAGCTGACCCGGTTGAAGATGGATCGACCTGGTCTGATGAAGGAGCGAAGAACTAAGCGCCTCCTTTCCCAGTTGCACGATGCCAGCGGAGAGACGATGCTGCGAGCTTGGGCGAGCGTGCGGGCGGCCAAAGGGATTGTTGCGAAGCACAAGGAACTGCTGGGGAAGCAACAAGAGATGGACATCCTGCAGTGGTGGACGCGAGGGACGGCGCAAGGGGTAGCCATGAGGAGTGCGAACAAGCTGGAGAAGGCGTGGCCTGGTTGGAAGACAACGTTCTAAATCAATCGCTTCCCTTAATGCTGCCAGGATGCCAGCGAAGAAAAGAGGATGCAGTTAGGGGAGGGCTTGCAGTCGCACAGTGTGACTGTGGCACACTGCAAGGAGCCGTTAGAGAAGAAAGAAGCCATGGGCAGCACGCTGGGGTCGATGCGGAGGAGTGAGCAAGGTGCGGCCATGACGAGCATGAACAAGGGGGCAGGAAGCGCTACATCTGACCACCAATTTGAAAGTACCAACAGGAAGACTAAGAATCCAAAGCAAGTTGAGGTGGAAGGAAGAGGGCAGGACAGTGATGTATAGAAGCTATATGAGGGTACAATTGAAATGACAAAAGTGGATGCACAAGAAGATAAACGTGTAACCGGTGATTGATAAACTCCAATTTGACGGTTTATCTTGTATTGAATTTAGAGTATTTTGATGACCTTTTCTTGCATTTAACCTATGAATTAGCATGGTTTTGTAATCTCTCCCGTATTTGTGCTTAAGTGTAAAAACATGCTTTTTAAGCCTTATTTTGATGAATTCTAATTCCACTTTGATTCCATAAGATGCCTTGATGTGTTTGCTAGTAATTCCAGGATTGAAATAGGCTAGGCATGGATCAAAGGGAGCAAGGAAGGAAGCATACAAGTGGAGAGAAGCATGAAAAGTCAAAGAAGTGAAATCGGCCAAGCACGCGCACGCGCACAAGGCGCTCGCGCGCACATTGCAGAATCGGCCAGGGGCGCGCACGCATACCGTGCACGCACGCATCGCAGTCGGCACATGACTTCATTAAAGCAACACGTGCCTGACGATTTGGAAGGGTTTCTGAACCCATTTTGGCGCCAATTACTGATAGGAAGGAATAAAAGGATCAAGGATTGAGGGGGAAGACATCTTCGAATCATTTTTTTGCATCATTAGGATTAAGATTAGTTAGTTTCTAGAGAGAGAAGCTCTCACTTCTCTCTAGAATTAGGATTAGGTTTAGGTTAATCTCTCTTCTTAGATCTAGGTTTAATTCATGCTTTGATTCACTTTTCCTTTATCAATTCTTAATCTTCCCCTCTTCCTCTCTCTAGTTATGTGCTTTAATAATTGTAATTCTTCACTTTGTTTTGGATAGATTGTTGTTCCTTTATTTTCTTTCAATAATGCAATTTGAGGTAATTCATGATAATTGTGGTTTCCTTGAATTGTTGTTGTTAATTCCTTGCAATAATTGTTGTTAGATTTCATGCTTGTTCTCAATTTACTGTGCTTTCCTTATATACCTTCCAAGTGTTTGATGAAATGCTTGGTTAGATTTTAGTGTAGATTTTGTTCCTCTTGGCCTAGGTAGAGTAATTAGTGACTCTTGAGTTATCTAATTCCTTTGTTGATTGATAATTAGAAGTTGGTAATTGATTTGAATGCCTCTAAAGCTAGTCATTCCTTTAGGAGTTGATTAGGACAGAGGAATCAAATTGATTCATCTACTTGACTTTCCCCCATGGTTAGAGGTTAACTAAGTGGGAGCAATGGACAATTTGTCATCACAATTGAGGAGGATAATTAGGATAGGACTTCTAGTTCTCATATCTTGCCAAGAGCTTTGCTAGTTTTTAGTTTATTTTCTTTGCCATTTATATTTCTTATCTAAAATCTTAAAAACCCCAAATATAACTCACAACCAATAACAAGACACTTCATTACAATTCCTAGGGAGAACGACCCGAGGTTCCAATACTTCGGTTTATAAATTTAGGGGTTTGTTACTTGTGACAAACAACTTTTTGTATGAAAGGATTATTGTTTGGTTTAGAAACTATACTTTACAATGAGATTTCATTAGTGAAATTCTAAACCGTCAAAAATCCGTTCATCAAAATGGCGCCGTTGCCGGGGATTTACAATGGTGTTATGTTATTGGTTATTGTACATATGGGAATATTGTGAATAGGTTTATCTTTTGTTTGTTTCTTAATTTTTGTTAGTTTTATTTTGTTCTCTCACTATGAATTCTCACTTTGGCTTTGAGTTTGGTTCTAATTGTGTTGTAGGAAATATGCACTTCAATGATAACATGTACCAAGGATGGAACCAACAAAGATGGGAGGAGCCTCAAGGAATTGATCACTCCTATTGGCAACAACCCCCAGATACTTATAGGTATAATTCCCGTCCTAATGCATGTCAACTTAACGGCTATGATGACTCTTTTTGTGACACTCAACAACCACCACCATATGCCTATGAATCTCATCCTCAACATGAACCTCAACCATTCTCACAAATGTTTCATTACCAAACACCGCCCTATGATCCATATCCATCATATGACCAAACCCCCATACCATACTCTTATGACCATTATGAGCAAGAACCCCTAGAACCACCACAACCCTATCATGATTATTACCAAGAACCACCTCAATACTCACCATCTTCACAATTCTACGAAGAAGAACCACCTTCCTACCATGAACCCTCTCTCCAAAATGATGAGCCTTCTTACTCACCCCAAGCCCCAATGGACGACTCTCTCACTTTGTTACTTAAAGGACAAGAAGTCATGAAGCGAGATACACTTGAGTTTGTGACCAACTTGACTAAGGTGGTGCACACTTTAGCCCACCAATGTTTGAATACTCAAGGAATTTCTGTGACCACATGTGAAAAGTCAGAAGAAGAGCAAAGCATGAAGGAGAAATTGGAAAATTCGGTGGAGAAGGAAGAGTCAAATTTTGGGTTAGAACATTTGGAGGAGCCTATGATCATTGAAGAAAAGGAAGAAGTGGTCGAATATTTAGGAGATTTTGAAAGTCCAAGGGAATGTAGCATCATGGAGCACTCTTCCAAGAAGCTTGATATTGATGTTGAGGATGGTGCGCAACCTCCAAGGCATATCATCATTGGAGACTTGGAAGAGGCTTATCAAGAGATGGATTCAATCATGGATGAATTTCTCTCTACAACGGAATCCTCTCCCATTGGACATGAAGTTGAAATTATAAAAGAATGTTCACAACCTCCCATACCCTTGGTGAGCAACGAAAAAGAGAGTGAATTGGAGGAGAGCTACCAAGAGGGAAAAGTTGGCATGGTGTATATCGAAATTGAAGAATATGAAGAGGTTGATCAAGAGATGGATTCATTCATCAATAAATTCCTATCCAAAATTGAATCACCTCCTATTAGGCAAGAAATCAAAGTTCTTGAGGACGACGCCAAGCCAAGTGAAAAAGGGGAAAAGGTTGAAATTGAAGAAGCTTGCGAAGAGGTGGAAACAACTAAAGAAGAGCCTAAAGAAGTAGACCTTGCATTGTCTAAGTGTGGGGAGGTCTCCCTCCCCAAGTCACCATCCAACACAACATTCAAGTGGGTAAAACTCTTATCCCTAAGTTTTACTTTCTCACTTGAATATGGTTTAATTGAAAATGATGGTCAACTTAGAGCTCTTTGTGGAGTTAAAAGTATAAGAGAGTTGTGTAGTGGTTGGAAACATCATTCTAAGCTCATGACGGTTGTAAGCTCAAAATTCAAGAGCGATGGTTGGTGTAGAACCAAATTGCATGGGTCTAGGAAGTTGTTTGGAAGCTTCTTTGAGAATTCTAAGGTCATGCCACCCACATGGACTAATAATGATCAACTTAAAGATGGGTGTAGAAACAAGATATGGGATCCCGGTATACATGAGGATCAACTTTGGGAGCCCCAAGCTTGTGAAGAACTCCATCAACACTTGGTGCAACAAATAAGAAGTCTTGGGGCATAATGGAGAACCAAGCATTGGTGGGAGTTCCAAGATGAGTACAAGCACAAGCCACCTTGAGAGGAGCTCCCCATAAGTCCAACTTAAGGACAATAAACAAAAGTGCTAGGTGGGAGACACCCCACCATGGTAACATCTTTTCATTTTCTTTCTTTGTAAATATTGGTAGAATTAGTTTAATTCATGTTTTTATTGGTTTGTTAAGTTTAGTTAGAAGTATAATATGTTAAATAAGGTTTTATGGTGTTTTGGTAGTTGTTTGGAGGATTGAAAGGCTTGGATTGGTGCAAGAACTTCGAAAAAAAATTTGAAAAACAGAATACCATCCACGCGTGCGCGCACATAACGCGTACGCGCACCTGAGCACTTTTCGACCATCCACGCGGACGCGCACTGTACGCGTACGCGTGGATGCAAAAATTCGACCCCAGCCAAAAACCTGAGAGTTAGGCCTGCACTGTGCGAACATTGGGCCTAAGGCACAAGTCTGTGCACGCGTGCGCGCACCTGGCGCGTACGCGCACACGATCTTAAGTTCGCAATGCACGCGCATGCATGCTGTGCGCGCGCGTGTCGATTGCACGATCCACACTTTTGGTACTTTTACCAGAGAGTTATGCCACTTTTGGGCCAACACTAAGCCTCTCGCCTAACTCAACGCACGCGTGCGCGCACTTGGCGTGTACGTGTCCTTCGACCAATATACCCATTGACACGTAAACGTGCATGACGCGCACGCGTCGGTAAAAAAAAAGTTTTTTTTCTCCCCTTCCATTTTCTTTTGCTTATCACATTCGCATACTTCTACTCTTCCCATTTTCATTTAGTTTTTGCAGCATGTTTTTGTTTTTTTAAGTCATTTTAATAATGGTGTTGCATCTTTCTACTCAATTGTTGAGTATTCCTTGCATTACCTTCGTGCCTCTTGACTTGTTTCATATTGTTGGGTGATGTTTTTCTTTAAATCAATGCTCAATCTTTTATACACTTGTGTTCTTTGTGCATTGATATGACCTTATATTGTCTTTCATGGCCCACTCTCTCTTGTTTGAACTTGATGCTCATCATGCTCTTCATGCTTTGCTCTTACTCTTGCATCAAGTATCATTGATATGCCATTTTCTCTTATTGTTCCCTCCTCTACATGTTTTAGCTACCATGTAGTAGAGAACCATACTCCTACTTGGCATTAACCCCCGCCTATGTCCTATTTGCTTTGATATCTTTGTCATAGGCTTAATATTCCTTTCCTTTCTATCCTTTTAGGTTGGCCACCAATACGGAAGGAAAGAAAAGTTTCTAAATGGGGCAACAAACAAGTCATCCGCACAACCTTTTGAAGGAGCTCATCAATTGTAGCAACCCGTCCACCTTGCTCTCCTTTGCATGCACCGAGGACGGTGCAATCTTCAAGTGTGGGGAGGTCGTCCGACCGATCTCCATGGGTAACAATTTCCTTTTTAACACCAAATTTTTATTTTCTTTGTTAGATTAGCTATTGCATTGCATGATAGGTTGCATGTTAGTTAGAATTTGTACATATTTTTACCACTTCTTTTTTTTATTAGGACTACTTAGTTAGGCTAATGATTTCCTTTCCAAGAAACTGTTTTAGGGCACCCTACCAATTTGAAAAAGAAAATTTGTGGAACTTGCTTGAAAGAATGTATTTTGGAACATGGTTTTTGAGCTAAGAACACACAAGCATGTGAATTTTGAGCCTAATGGTGTGGTTACATCTTATAACCACTTATTTTTCCTTCTTGTGTGCAATTATTCTCTTTCTATGATTGTAATCTTTGATTTGTTTGATTCTTTATGTCCATTATTTTGTGTATTCATGCATTTATATGATTGAGGCCATCATTTCATTTAGCTTACTTACCCAAAAATCCTTACCTTTTATCATCAATTGTTAGCCAATTTGAGCCTACACTTAACCCACTTTGTTCTTAATTTAGCACATTACAAGCCTTAAAGCGAAAAACAATAAATGTCCTTAATTTGGATATTTGATTGGCTTAGGCTAGTGTGTGTGAGTATCATTCAAGTGTGGGAACCTTGGGACATTGGGTGAATAAAAGGGTAGTTTTGTATTATTAGTGTAAATATTGGGAATTGGGTACATACTCATGTATTGATCAAATGTAAAACCTTATGCATTGATGCTCTTGTATATAAAAAAATTGAGAAAAAAAGAAAAGAAAAAGAAAAAAAACAATTGAAAAAAAAAATATAGAAAAAGAAAAAGAAGAGAAAAAAAATAGAAAAAGAAAGAAATAAAAAGGAGACAAAATGCCCCAAAGTAAAGTCCAATAAAGATCAATGCATAAGTGTTGTGAAATGAAAAGGGATACATGAGTATGTGAAAAAAGTGAGAAATGGGTAGTTAGGTAAGAACTCAATTGTATAGGATGTTATAGGTTAGGTGGGAAGTTTAAGCTTATCAAAGATTCAAATTTTAAGCTCACTTGACCAAATATGCACCCCTACCTTGACCCTAGCCGCATTACAACCTAAAGAAAAGACCTCATGATACTTGTATGCATGCATGAAATATATGTTGATTGTTAGATGAAAAACAAATCTTGAAAAGCATGATTAGGGGAGAATTGAGAGAATCAACCCTACACACTTGAGCGACTAGAGTGCAAACACTTCTGGTGAGGGTTCGATGCTCAACTCCTTGATTCCCGGCTTTCATGAGCGTTCTTTTGCAAGTCTATTTGAACTTCATTTCCATACTTGAATTGGTAGGATTCATGAATTGTCATATGACCTTAGCCCTACCCGTTTATACATGCACTTGGAGGATTGATTTATTTTTAACCAAGTAGGTAAAACCATTTTGCATTTAGTTGCGTCCATTTAGATAATTACATATAGTTTAGGTTGCATATAGTTTATTTACATTGAATAAATGTTGATACCCTTTGTTTCTCTCTTGACTTAAGCATGGGGACATGCTTGGTTTAAGTGTGGGGAGGTTGATAAACCCCATTTGTAAGGTTTATCTTGTGCTTGATTTAGGGGATTTTATCACCTTTTACCCACATTTATTCAATGAAATAGCATGGTTTTTGATATTCTCCCTTAATTGTGCTTAAGAGTGAAAACGTGCTTTTTAGGACTCAAAATAGCTAAATTTAATTCACCTTGATTCTAGTAGATGCCTTGATATGTTTTCTAAGTGATTTCAGATTTAGAAGGCAAAGATTGGATCAAGGGAATGAAGGAAAAGCATGTAGAAATGGAGAACTCATGAAGAAATGAAGGAATCGCAAAAGCTGTCAAGCTGACCTCTTCGCACTTAATTGACCATAACTTGAGCTACAGAGGTCCAATTGATACGGTTCTAGTTGGGTTGGAAAGCTAACATCCGGGGCTTCGAAACAATATAAGATTTGCCATAGTTGCATTGCGCATAGGAGGCGTGCACGCGCACGGTATGCGGACGCGCCGATGGTGGCACATGACCCACTTAATGCAACACGTGGCCAGCGATTTTAGAAGCCTTGTGGGTCCAATCCAACTCATTTCTGATGCTATTTAAGCCAAGGATTGAAGAGGAATCAACATACTTTTGACATTAGTTCATTTTCACTCATTAGGATTTGTTCCGAGGGTTACCTGAAACGTGTAGCTCGGTCGTCTTGGAGAGGCCCGAGGTGGGGGTCAGGGACCCGAGCTTGATATGTGGAGTGGTTGGTGGTTGTACCTGCAATGACACTCCGATGCTTAAGTTAGCATGGGTTCAAGCAGATATGTGTAGAATGTGGAATATATTTCATACCTGGGTGCTCCAGTGTATTTATAGTAGTTGGCCGTGATCCTCCTTGGATAAGATATTCTTATCTTATCTTATCTTTTGGGAGTTTTATCTCTATCTTTGTGGAACCGCCTTTCCTAGGCCTTTTCGGCCTTTAGGTTTTGGGCTGCGTTCCTTTTGATGGGCCTTCTTAGCTTTATTGTCCGAGGTCCGACCTCAGGCGTGGGCCTTGGGACGAGGTCGGACCTTTTCATGGATTTTGCCGAGTTGGAGGAGTCCGGTCAGGGTATGAACAGTGCCCCTGCCCGAGTTCGTCCTTTTTGGGAGGTCGAGCTCGGGCATAGTAGTTTTTTCAAATTTCAAAAATGGCCGTTCCTGCATTTATTGCATTTTACCGTTTCTCCTTGATTTCCGTTCGGGCTTTGTGAAGGCATTATTTATTTGCCCCTTTCCTCCTTTTTCTTCGTTTATTCTGTTCCCTTTTTTGAGCACCGCTTCTTTTTCTTTCGTTCTTCTTCTCCGAATCTTTCCGCGTGTCTTTCCGGGGTTTCCTCTGCGCCGCCGTTCCGTTCTCCTCGCTTCGGAGCTCGTCGTCCTCGTTTCTTTCTTCCAGGTTTGTTCCCATCTCTTTTTCTTGTGCACATATGCTTCTGTTTCTTTTGTGTGGCTCTTTGTTTGTTTCTTTTTTCCTATGCCTGGGTTGCCCCGAAAAGAGGCGCCGCCAGTTGTTTGTACATGGGGGGGACTCTTTTTTGTTCTCTGGTATTTTGCTCCGGGTTGCTGTATTTTCTTCTAAAAGATCTCTGTTTCTTGCTTTTGCTGAATGGGTTTTCGCTGTCTGCTTTTATGTGATTTTTGCTTGCTGTTGTATTCTTCTTTGTAGGCAAGAATTTTATGTCTCGAAAGGTTCTTCAAGCGATGTCGACCAAGATTCCAAGTGGTCTTGGTTGGGTAGATCCTGTTCCTCTAAGAGTCCCTTCTGTGGTAGATTCTGAGTATTTAGCTAGGTTTCGTAGGCAATGTAGCATATGTGAAGATAGAGAGTCTGAGAGGGATTACGAACTAGTAGCCCCGGATTCCGAGGAGAGAGTTTGCTTCCCGCCTTTAGATAGTTCCGAGAAGCTCTTCTTTTACGCTTATGATTGTTTTTTCTCTAAGCTGAGTGTCCGACTTCCTTTTACCGACCTGGAGTCCGAGGTGTTATGGTCTTGTAACCTTGCCCCTACGCAGCTCCATCCAAATTCTTGGGCATTTTTAAAGTTGTTTCAACTTTTGTGTCAGTTTTTGGGCGTTGCTCCCTCTATTTCTCTTTTTTCCTACTTGTTTGTGTTGACGAAGCCGGGGTCGGGTGGAGGGAAGGTATCTTGGGTCTCTTTTAGGGCTAACCAGGGAAGAAAGTTTTGTACCCTGTATGATGAGTCCTTTCACGATTTTAAGAACTTTTATTTCAAGGTCCGGGCTACTGGAGACGTCCGACCTTTCTTTCTAGATGAGAGTGGGGAGCCTTCTTTTCCTCTTTGTTGGCAGGAGAATGTAGTGTCTGCTAAGTATACCTTTGAGAGTCTAGATGAGGTGGAGCAGGCTTTTGTGGGTGTGGTGAGCAGTTTATGGGGTCGGGCACCTCACTTGGATACGAAGAAAATGTTGGGAGATCCAAGCTTTCTCCGTTCCGAGTTAGGTAGTTCCCGACCTCTTCCGAGATTCATCTTTTTCTAGTATTTTGGTTTTGCTTATTTTTGGTGAATTTCTGTTGTGGTAATCCTTTTCTTTATTTCTTGCAGAGATGTCTTCTCAGGCGGATTCCATGAAGTTCCTTCGTCGGACGAAGAAGTCTGTGGCTGCTCGGAATATCGAGGCCGGGGAGGCTTCTGCCCGATCTTCTCCGCAGAAGACTACTGTGGGTGTTCAGACTCGGTCGAAGACTATTCCGACTCCCCAGTTCCGAGCTATAAGTCAGGATCCTCCGACCTCTGGGCCTGCTACTTCTTCTCCTCCTCCGTTCTCGGGTCCTCCTCCCAAGAAGCAGAAGACCTCTCAAGAGCTTGCCGGTTTCAATGATAAGGACTTTGACGCTCTTGGTTGGATTGAGCAGCATATTCTCCCTCAGACCTTTATTTCCACTGATGATGTATCTATGGAGCATCATTTTCAGTATATGGCACGGAGCTGTGTCCGGATGGCTAGTCTCCATGCCGCTATTGCCCGGGAGTTCAAGAAATCCCCCCTTGGGGCGACCAGCTGCCGACTTGAGAAGGCTCAGTCCGAGCTTGATAGGATTAGTCAACTGAAGGCTGCCAGGATTACTGAGTTGGAGGCTTCTTTGGAGAAAGAGAAAACTAAAGCTACCGCGGCTGTGGCGGCAGCGAAGACATCTGAGGAGATGGCGAAGGCGGCTACAGAGAATTATACTCGGCTATATACCGAGCTTGTGGAGACAAAGGAGAAGTTGCAATCCGCGCAGGACGAGTTTTACGAGCTGGAAGGTCATGTGGCCAAGGGTATGGATGCTATGTTTGAAAATTTGAAGGCTCAGGTCCGGGTTCTTGCTCCCGACCTGGATCTGAGTTTATTCAGTACGGACAACGTTGTTGTGGAGGGAAAGATTGTTCCTGCTCCTACCGAGGATGAGGTTCCGATGTCCGACCCCAAAGTTCCGGTTGAGAACCCGATTTCACCTTTGGTCGGGGATGGTTCTGGCGTGGAGGTTTCAAACCGGGATGACGTTGCTGTTGATGCAGTCCCGATATCTATGTTTCCTCCGCGGCCTTCTGTTGATGTGGAGTATGGAAAGGACCTTGATCCTCTGTAATCTTTTTGGTGTTTTGCCCGGCCTGTGGGCTTTTTGGATGGTTTCTGTGAACGCTTTGGACACCTTTTGCTTATTTAGCTACTTGTAGTAACTTTATTATGCGGTGTTTTTGTTCGCGTTTTGACTTTTTGTTTCCGCTTTTGTGCTTTTTAGTTTGTTTTTGGATAATAACTTTTTAGCTAGCGTTTCGAAACTTCCTTTGCTTTCGTTCTTTCGCTTGTACTTTTTAGCTGCTTTTTGTAAAGCAACTTTTTAGTAAGCGTTTTCGAGACTTCCTTTGATTTCGTTCTTTCGCTTGTACTTTTCAGTTGTTTTTTGTAAAGCAACTTTTTAGTAAGCGTTTTTCGAAATCTTGGTTCTCGCCGTTTTAAGGCTTCTTTCTTGGATCCGAGCTTTTTCTCGGACCTCGGGCGCTCGAGTACCTCCTTTTTGTTGGGTCCGACTTTGTCGTTGGTCGGCCTTTTTAAGTTATTTTTGTAATCTCTTTTTATTTGGCTTTTTTTGAGCCATTTCAGAGTTACTTTATAACTTCCCCTTTGTTGGGTCCGACCTTGTTGTTGGTCGGCCTTTTAAGTTATTTTTGTAATCTCTTTTTATTTGGCCTTTTGAGCCTTTTCAGAGTTACTTTATAACTTCTCACATTAATTTGAACCTCGTCGCTTTATCTTTGCCGACCTTGTGTGGTCTCTTGGCAAATGATTTTTTGCGTTTTGCCGAGCATAAATTAATGCGCCTTGGTGGGGTACTTTCCAGGATTTGTTTCATCATGAGGAAGAAGAAAAGAAAATAGAGAAATTTGATTAGTATTAAAAAAGAAAGAATATTTGCAGAGTGTTTACCCTTTGACTAGGTCGGGTGTCTTACTTTAACCGGGTGTCTCATTAAAAAACCCTTGTAGGGAAAAAGAGTACACCTCGGATTAAGTTTTTCTAGCTGTAGTACCGCCTTAGATTACAGGCGTGCCAGGCCCTGGGCAGCTCATTGCCTTCTAGGTCGGATACTTTGTAGTAGCCTGTCCCTAAGACTTCTGTTACCCTGTAGGGTCCTTTCCAATTTGCAGCTAGCTTTCCTTCTCCCGACTTTTGTGTTCCGATGTTATTTCGGATTAGAATCAGGTCGTGAATGGAGAAGCTTCGCTTTATTACTTTCTGATTGTATCTGAGGGCCGTTCGTCGTTTTAAGGCTTCTTCTCGGATTCGGGCTCTTTCTCGGACCTCGGGGAGGAGGTCGAGTTCTTCCCTTTGTGCCTGTGGGTTGCCTCCTTCGTTGTAGAAGATGACTCTGGGTGACCCTTCATCTATTTCGATAGGAATCATTGCCTCCATCCCGTAAGCTAGTCGGAATGGGGATTCTCCCGTTGTAGAGTGTGGGGTTGTCCGATATGCCCATAGTACCTGGGGGAGTTCCTCGGCCCATGCCCCTTTGGCCTCTTGGAGTCTTCGTTTTAACCCTGCCAAGATGACTTTATTTGCAGCCTCTGCTTGTCCATTGGCTTGTGGGTGCTCGACTGATGTGAATTGCTGTTTGATTTTTAGCTCGGCCACCAAGTTCTGAAAACTTGTGTCCGTGAACTGTGTTCCATTGTCTGTTGTGATGGAGTAGGGGACTCCGAACCTTGTGACAATGTTTTTGTATAGGAATTTGCGACTTTTCTGAGCCGTAATGGTGGCTAAGGGTTCAGCTTCGATCCATTTTGTGAAGTAGTCGACCCCTACTATGAGGTATTTGACTTGCCCCGGTCCTTGGGGGAATGGGCCGAGTAGGTCTAGTCCCCATTTTGCGAAGGGCCATGGTGCGGTGATGCTGATAAGGTCTTCGGGTGGTGCCTTGTGAAAATTTGCGTGTTTTTGACAGGGGGGCATATTTTCACAAATTCCGTTGCGTCTCTTTGCAAGGTCGGCCAGTAGAACCCGGCCCGGACTACTTTCTTGGATAATGCCCGAGCTCCGAGATGGTTCCCACACATGCCTCCGTGGACTTCTTCGAGGACGCTCTTTGTTTCTGAGGTCGGGACGCACCTAAGGAGGGGGTTTGAGAATCCTCTTCTGTATAATACGTCGTGAATTAGTGTATAATTCTGGGCGTCTTTCGTGAGTCTTTTAGCTTCCTTTCTTTCGGTGGGGAGAGTTCCCGACTTCAGGTAGTTGAGTATGGGGGTCATCCATCCTTGCTGTTGGTTGGATATATTTAGCGTTTCTTCCTCTTTTATCACGGAGGGGGATTGTAAGGTTTCCTGGAGGAGACTTCTGTTGTTGCCTCCGGGCTTGGTGCTGGCGAGTTTTGAGAGGGCGTCCGCCCGGGCGTTTTGCTCCCGAGGTATATGCTGGATCTGTATTTCTAAAAAGTGGCGTAATTGTGCCTGTGTTTGATCTAGGAATTTTTTCATAGTTGGGTCTTTGGCCTGGTAGCTTCCATTTACTTGTGATGTGACGACCTGGGAGTCGCTGAAGATCGTGATTCTCTGGGCTCCGACCTCTTCGGCTAGTTTAGACCTGCTAGTAGGGCCTCGTATTCGGCTTGGTTGTTCGAAGCCTGGAACTCGAATTTTAGGGATAGTTCTATCCGTGTTCCTTGGTCGCTTTCGAGTATAACCCGGCTCCGCTTCCTGTTTTGTTTGAGGACCCGTCGACATACAGGTTCCATGAGAGTGGGGTTCCAGGGGTCTCAGTGTATTCTGCGATGACGTCGGCTAGGTATTGATATTTTATGGCAGTCCGGGCTTCATAGTGG
This sequence comes from Arachis hypogaea, assembly GCF_003086295.3. Taxonomy (NCBI): domain Eukaryota; kingdom Viridiplantae; phylum Streptophyta; class Magnoliopsida; order Fabales; family Fabaceae; genus Arachis; species Arachis hypogaea. The sequence goes on from NC_092037.1 coordinate 76,328,181, forward strand.
AGGTCGAACTCGGACAGTTCCACCGCCCATTGTAGTATTCGTCCTGCCAGGTCTGTTTTTTGTAGGATGTGTCTCATGGGTTGATTTGTCCGGACTTTGATGGTGTGGGCTTGAAAGTAGGGACGGAGCCTCCGAGCTGTGAACACTAGGGCGTAGGCGAATTTTTCTATTTTCTGATAGTTTAATTCGGCCCCTTGTAGTGCCTTGCTTACAAAGTATATGGGGTGTTGTCCCTGGTCATTTTCTCGTATTAATGCTGAAGCGACTGCTCGATGTCCGACCGAGAGGTATAGTACGAGCTCTTCCCCTTTTAAAGGTCGGGTTAGGATTGGTGGCTGCCCGAGGAATTCCTTGAATTCTTGAAAGGCTTTTTCGCACTCCGGGGTCCACGAGAAGGGTTTCCCTTTCTTTAGGAGTGAGTAGAGAGGTAGTGATTTTATCGCTGATCCTGCTAAGAATCTTGATAGGGCGGCCAGCCTTCCATTCAGCTGTTGTACTTCTTTGACACACGTCGGGCTCTTCATATTGAGTATCGCTTGGCATTTGTCCGGGTTTGCTTCGATGCCCCTTTGAGTCAACATGAAGCCTAAGAACTTTCCGGCTTCTGCGGCGAAGGTGCACTTCATCGGGTTGAGTCTCATGTTGTGTTTTCTGAGGGTGCCGAAGACACTGGTGAGGTCGGTCAGCAAGTTTCTGTCTTTTTGTGTCTTTACCAGCATGTCGTCGACGTACACCTCTAGTTGTAGTCCGATGTGCTCTGAGAACACTTTGTTCATTAGCCTCTGGTAGGTTGCCCCTGCGTTCTTCAGCCCGAAGGGCATTACTACGTAGCAGTAGTTTGCCCTTGGGGTTATGAACGAGGTCTTTTCTTGGTCGGGTCCGTACATCGGGATTTGATTGTATCCTGAGTATGCGTCCATGAAGGAGAGATATCTATAGCCTGAGGCTGCGTCTACTAAGGTGTCGATGTTTGGTAGTGGATATGGGTCTTTGGGGCAGGCTTTGTTGAGATCTGTGTAATCGACGCACATCCTCCATTTTCCATTGGGCTTTTTTACCAGGACTACGTTTGCGAGCCATAGGGGGTATTTTACTTCCCTAATGAACCCTGCATCTAGTAGTGCTTGTACTTGTTCTTCTATTGCTTGCATGCGTTCGGGTCCGAGCTTCCTGCGTCTTTGTTGGACAGGTCGGGATCCCGGGTACACTGATAGCTTATGGCACATTAAGTCAGGGCTTATGCCTGGCATGTCGGAGGCTTTCCAGGCGAAGAGGTCAGAATTTTCTTTTAAGAGGGTTATGAGTTCCTCTTTTAGGCCCGCTTCGAGGTTTGCTCCTATGTTTGTTACTTTTTCAGATGTGTTCCCGATCTGGACTCTTTCGGTTTCTCCCTCTGGTTGTGGCCGAAGATCTTCTCGGGCTTGAACTCGCCCGAGTTCTATTGTGTTGATCTCTTTTCCTTTTAAGCTCAGGCTTTCGTTGTAGCATCGCCGTGCCAGTTTTTGGTCGCCTTTCAGGGTAGCGATTCCTTTTGCGGTAGGGAACTTCATACAGAGGTGTGGGGTCGAGACTATAGCTGCCAGTCTGTTTAGGGTTGGTCGCCCAATGAGGGCATTGTATGCTGAAGTGACGTCGACTATAATGTAGTTGATGCTTAATGTTTTAGTTTGCTCGCCTTTTCCGAAGGTAGTGTGTAGCGAGATGTATCCTAAGGGATGGATCGGGGTATCTCCTAGCCCAGACAGGTCGGTGGGATAGGCCTTTAGTTCTTTTTCTTCAAGTCCGAGTTTGTCGAAGGCCGTTTTGAACAGGATATCTGCAGAGCTTCCCTGGTCAATCAGGGTTCGATGTAAGTTGGCGTTTGCCAGGATAATGGTGATTACCATTGGATCGTCGTGCCCGGGTATTATCCCTTGAGCATCTTCTCGGGTAAACGAGATAGTAGGTAGTTCGGGCAGGGGATTGTCTTCTCGGACGTGGTAGACTTCTTTGAGGTGTCTTTTTCGCGAGGATCTGGATGTTCCTCCGCCTGCAAAACCTCCATTTATCATGTGAACGTGCCTTTCAGGGGTTCGCGGGGTTTGTTCAGCCCGATCTTCGTTATCTCCCCTCCTTCTCTTCTTGGTCTCTTCTCCTTTGTCTGCTATGTATCTGTCGAGTTTTCCTTCTCTGGCTAGCTTTTCTATAACATTCTTTAGGTCGTGGCAGTCGTTAGTAGAATGACCGTAGAGCTTGTGATATTCACAGTATTCGGACCGATCTCTCCCCGCTCTCTTGTGTTTTAGCGGTCGAGGTGGTGGGATCTTTTCGGTGTGGCATACTTCTCTGTAGATGTCTACCAAGGAGATTCGGAGGGGGGTGTAACTGTGGTACTTCCGTGGCTTGTCCGAGTTGGTTTCTTCTTTCTTCCTTTGTTCCCGATCTCGATCTCGGAGTGGGTAGGTCGATTCCTTCCTAGAAGAGTCTCTTAACTGGGAGGTTTCCTCCATGTTGATATATTTTTCTGCTCGCTCCTGCACCTCGTATAGGGAGGTCGGGTATCGTTTGGATAGGGATTGGCTAAACGGTCCCTCCTTTAGGCCGTTTGCTAGTCCCATGATGGCTGCTTCAGTGGGCAAGTGTTGTATGTCCAGGCAGGCTCTGTTGAATCACTCCATGTACTCTCGGAGAGTTTCTTGGTTACCTTGTTTGATTCCGAGTAGACTGGGGGCATGTTTCGTTTTGTCCTTTTGAATAGAGAACCTTGTCAGGAATTTTTTTGGTTAGGTCTTCGAAGCTGGTGATTGATCTTGGTGGCAGGTTGTCGAACCACTTCATGGCCGACTTGGTGAGAGTGGTGGGGAAGGCTTTGCATCGAATCGCGTCGGAGGTGTCGACTAGGTACATTCTGCTTCTGAAGTTGCTAAGGTGGTGACTTGGATCGGTGGTGCCGTCGTAGAGATCCATATCGGGTGGCTTGAAGTTTCGTGGTACCTTCTCCTTCATGATCTCTTGCGTGAAGGGATCATGGTTGCATTCGGGGGTGGTGCCGCGTTCTGTCCGGTCTTTCAGATTGGCCTCTATTTTCCGTAGTTTTTCTTCTAATTCTCTGCGCTTTCGAGCCTCCCTTCTCAGATCTTGTTCAGTTTCTTTCCGCTTTTTTATGTCCTCTTCGAGTTGTTTCAGTCGGTTTTGTTGTGCCCGGACTGCTTCTAAAATTTCCGAGTTCTTTTCTTTTTCGGAATTTTGCGGATCTTTGTTTGGGAGTGATGTCTTTGGGCGATTCTGTTTGTTTCCTCCTGGAGTGCGTGGTGATAGAGGGCTGTCCGGTCGTTCTCCGGTGTCAACTTCGTCCTCTTGTTCTGATGCAGCGTGGTTATTGTTGGAGGGGTCGTCCGCCATAGTAGAGGGATGACTTCCAGGTCCCCGGCAACGGCGCCAATGTTCCGAGGGTTACCTGAAACGTGTAGCTCGGTCGTCTTGGAGAGGCCCGAGGTGGGGGTCAGGGACCCGAGCTTGATATGTGGAGTGGTTGGTGGTTGTACCTGCAATGACACTCCGATGCTTAAGTTAGCATGGGTTCAAGCAGATATGTGTAGAATGTGGAATATATTTCATACCTGGGTGCTCCAGTGTATTTATAGTAGTTGGCCGTGATCCTCCTTGGATAAGATATTCTTATCTTATCTTATCTTTTGGGAGTTTTATCTCTATCTTTGTGGAACCGCCTTTCCTAGGCCTTTTCGGCCTTTAGGTTTTGGGCTGCGTTCCTTTTGATGGGCCTTCTTAGCTTTATTGTCCGAGGTCCGACCTCAGGCGTGGGCCTTGGGACGAGGTCGGACCTTTTCATGGATTTTGCCGAGTTGGAGGAGTCCGGTCAGGGTATGAACAGGATTAGTTTAAAAGTAGTTTCTAGAGAGAGAAGCTCTCACTTCTCTCTAGGATTAGGATTAGGATTAGGTTTAGTTCTTAGATCTAGATTTTAATTCATCTTCTTCTACTTCTATCTTCTCAATTCCTTGTTGTTACATTCATTCTTCTTCCATTCTTTTGTTGTAATTTCCTTTATGTTGTTCTTGTGTTTTGTTGTAGATCTACTTTTGTTTCTTCTACTCTCTTTCAATTCAATCAAGGTAATTCATAATAAATGTGTTTCTTTTGATTGTTGTTGTTAATTCATTTTAATAATTGTTGTTAGATTCTATTCTTGTTATCAATTTACTATGCTTTCTTTTTATACCTTCCAAGTGTTTGATGAAATACTTGGTTGGATTTTAGAGTAGAGTTTTATGTTCTTGGGTTGGAAAGGTAACTTAGGAAATCTTGAGTTACTAATGTCCAAGTAATTGATGATTTGGATCCATTGACTCTAGTTCTCACTAATTGAATTAGTGGAGAGTTAGGACTTATGGACTAGGATTGATATAGCTCATTTGACTTTCCTTTACTACTAGTTAGAGGATGATTTAATGAGATTAATCCTTGCCAATTCTCATATTGTGGTTAGTGATTAGGATAGAGATCCTTGACCACCAAACCTTGCCAAGACCTTTTTAGGCCTTAGTTTACTTTCTTGCCATTTATCTTTCATGTTTCTTATTAAAACCCCAAAAATAACTCACAACCAATAACAAAACACTTCATTACAATTCCTAGGGAGAACGACCCAAGGTTTGAATACTTCGGTTATTAATTTTAGGGGTTTGTTACTTGTGACAAACAATCTTTTGTATGAAAGGATTATTGTTGGTTTAGAAACTATACTTGCAACGAGAATTCATTTGTGAAATTCTAAACCGTCAAAAATTTAATCATCAGTGATACAAAAGGCAGGAAGTTCATGGTGGGGGAAGTCGTGTGCTTGGGAGAAGCTTCTGGGATTGGAAAAGCAGGAGAACCTGAGGACCAAGTAGTGGAAATTTTGGCACAAACATGGATTGCAAGAAGACTCAGTGAGGAGCAGAGGAAAGCAAATTCGGAGTTGGAAAGAGGAAATGGCAGAGAATAAAGAGGCCTACAAACTGGAGGTCGAATCAGGAGCAATACCATGCAGTGATGAGGAAGACATCATGGCAATTCTCCAGGAGCAAAATGAGGCCATAGCTCTGAAGCGAAGACAGTCAAAACAAAAAGAGAAAATCAGAAGAAGTCGCCCAAAATGTCGTAAACAGCTGTGTGATAAAATTTATAAATGATTTTATGTTCTTGGAATACTAGGGGGTTGAGAGGTGTTGCAAAACTGAACATGATCAGAAACATCAAAAATAAGTTTAGATTAGATATGTTGGGGTTGATAGAAACCAAAAAAGAAGAGGGGAAAAAATATTATGTAGCTAGAATTTGGGGTAATGATAGAGCTAGTTGGGAGTGTGTTAATTATGTTGGAACATCCAGAGGTCTACTATTAATTTGGGATGAATCAGTATTTAAATTGATGAATTGCTATAAAGGAGATATGTGGCTATGTGTAGAAGGAGTGATGACCAAAGATAATTTTCACTATGCGATTTGTCTGGTGTATGGCCGCATGTAAGAGACGAAAAACTCTTAATGTGGGAAGAATTAAGTTATATTACAGGATTGTGTCAAACCCCATTTTGCTACATGGGAGATTTCAATGAGATTGTGCGTATAGAAGAAAGGAAAAGGGCGACCAACTTGTCAGCTTCTGCTGAAGACTTCAAAGCATGGCTCAATGATATGGAGTTGGTGGATTTGGCAATCATGATCGCAAGTATACATGGTTTAGAGGCCAGTCCTGCAGCCGTATTGATAGAAGCCTGGTTAGCTTGGAATGGCTAGATGCGTACCCAGATACTCGCGTAAGAGGAGGCCCGAGGGGCCTTTCAGATCATTGTCCTCTGATAGTGGAAGATAGAAGAATAGCTCAGGGACCAAGACCGTTCCGCAGTTTAGACGCATGGTTCATGCATGAAGGCTTTCCAAAGATGATGAAGGAAGAAGGGAAGGGATTATGCAAGGTGTAGTTCCTGGATAAACTGAAGGCGCTGACAAAACCACTAGGTAGATGGCACAAGCAGCACTTTGGGAATATACATGAGAAGATCCAAAGGTTTGAGGACGAGATCAAGAAAGTGGATGACATGGTTAGCAACGGTATATACGATGGTACAGTAGAAGCAAAAAGAAAGGCACTAGTAAGATGTTATGAGTTGTGGTATGAGAGGCAAGATATACACTGGAAGCAAATGTCTAGGTCTCAGCATGCCAAGGAGATGGATAGAAATACCAGGTACTTCCACAATATTGCATCAGCAAGGAGAAGGAACAATCGAATTGAGTCTTTAGTGATTAATAGAAGGTTGGTGAAGAATCATGCATGGATTAAGGTTGCAATTAGAGATTTCTATAGGAACCTATACCACCAAGATGAGTCGCCAAATATCAGTTTTCAAGATGGGTTAGTTAATCGCTTAGAGATAGAGGAATCTCAAGCACTAGAGGTGTTACCGATGGTGGAGGAAGTAAAGGAGGCAGTATGGGACTGTGAATCATCTAAGGCTCCGAGTAGCAATGGATATAACATGAATTTTATAAAAAGATGTTGGGAGGAGATTGGAGAGGAAATCACTAAAGCTGTGATGAGATTCTTCGAGACAGAGAGACTACCAGCAGCCTCCAATATTACTTGGGTAGTGTTGGCTCCGAAGTTTGTGGGCGCAAAGGAGATAAAGGACCTTAGACCAATCAGTATGGTTGGTTGCATTTACGAGGTCATATCAAAAGTGTTGACAAGAAGAATGAGGACCGTAATGCCAGGATTATTTGGAGAATCACATAGTGCATTTGTCAAAGGTAGGCGAATACATGATGGAGCGTTAATTTCCTGTGAAACTGTACAGTGGCTAAAAATGAAGAAGAGGGCATCAATGATGAGCGGATAATTTATACACTTTTTGGCATTGTTTTTAGGTAGTTTTTAGTAAGTTTAAGCTACTTTCAGGGATATTTTCATTAGTTTTTATGTTAAATTTACATTTCTGGACTTTACTATGAGTTTGTGTGATTTTCTGTGATTTCAGGTAATTTCTGGCTGAAATTGAGGGACTTGAGCAAAACTCTGATAGGAGGCTGACAAAGGACTGCTGATGCTGTTGGAATCTGACCTTCCTACACTCAAAATGGATTTTCTAGAGCTACAGAACTCCAAATGGAGCGCTCTTAACGTCGTTGGAAAGTAGACATCCAAAGCTTTCCGAGAATATATAATAATCTATACTTTATTCTGGAATTGATGACGTAAAGTGGCACTCAACGCCAAGTACATGCTGTTGTCTGGAGTTAAATGCCCGAAACACGTCACAACCCAGAGTTGAACGCCCAAAACACGTTATAACTTGGCGTTCAACTCCAAGAGAAGCCTCAGCTCGTGGATAGATCAAGCTCAGCCCAAACATACACCAAGTGGGCCCCGGAAGTGGATTTATGCATCAATTACTTACTCATGTAAACCCTAGTAGCTAGTTTAGTATAAATAAGACTTTTTACTAGTGTATTAGTCGTCTTTTGACCACATTTCATCTTTGGTCTCAGTTTTGTTTTATTCTTCATCTTAAGAGACTATTGATCATGTTTTGGGGGCTGGCCATTCGGCCATGCCTGAACCTTTCACTTATGTATTTTCAACGGTGGAGTTTCTACACACCATAGATTAAGGGTGTAGAGCTCTGCTGTACCTCAAGTTTCAATACAATTACTATTATTTTCTACTCAAGTCTCTTTTATTCTTATTCCAAGATATACGTTGCACTTCAACTTGATGAATGTGATGATCCGTGACACTCATCATCATTCTCACCTATGAACGCACGTGACTGACAACCACTTCCGTTCTACCTTAGGCCGGGCGCATATCTCTTAGATTCCCCAACAGAATCTTCGTGGTATAAGCTTGATAGATGGCAGCATTCATGGGAATCCGGAAAGTCTAACCTTTTCTGTGGTATTCCGAGTAGGATTCCGGGAATCTGGAAAGTCTAACCTTGTCTGTGGTATTCCGAGTAAGATTCCGGTATTGAATGACTGTGACGAGCTTCAAACTCCTGAAGGCTGGGCGTTAGTGACAGACGCAAAAGAATCAAGGGATTCTATTCCAACCTGATTGAGAACCGACAGATGATTAGCCGTGCTGTGACAGAGCATAGGACCATTTTCACTGAGAGGATGGGATGTAGCCATTGACAACGGTGATGCCCTACATACAGCTTGCCATGGAAAGGAGTAAGAAGGATCGGATGAATGTAATAAGAAAATAGAAATTCGAGAGGAGCACAACATCTCCATACGCCTATCTGAAATTCCCACCATTAATTTACATAAGTATTTCTATCTTAGTTTATTTATCTTTATTTTCTATTTATTCCATTAATCAAATTTAAACCAATAATCCAATTATACTTGAATCCGCCTGACTAAGATTTACAAGGTGACTATAGCTTGCTTCATACCAACAATCTCTGTGGGATCGACCCTTAATCACGTAAGGTATTACTTGGACAACCCAGTACACTTGCTGGTTAGTTGTACGGATTACAAATTCGTGCACCAAGTTTTTGGTGCCGTTGCCGGGGATTGTTCGAGTATGGATAACTGACGGTTCATTTTGTTGCTCAGATTAGGTAATTTTCTTTTTATTTTCTTTTCAAAAAGTTTTCAAAATTTTTCTTTTATTTTCGTTTTTCTAAAAGGATATTTTCAAAAAATATAATAAAAATCCAAAAAAATTAATAAAATCATAAAAATCAAAAATATTTTGTGTTTCTTGTTTGAGTCTTGAGTCAATTTTTAAGTTTGGTGTCAATTGCATGTTTTAAAAAATTTTACTTGCATTTTTCAAAAAATTTCATGCATTGATAGTGTTCTTCATGATCTTCAAGTTGTTCTTGATAAGTCTTCTTATTTGATCTTGATGTTTTCTTGTTTTGTGTTGTTTGTTGTTTTTCATATGCATTTTTGCATTCATAGTGTCCATGCATTAAAGATTTCTAAGTTTGGTGTCTTGCATGTTTTCTTTGCATCAAAATTTTTTCAAAATTTTGTTCTTGATGTTCATCATGATCTTCAAAGTGTTCTTGGTGTTCATCTTGACATTCATAGTGTTCTTGCATGCATTCTTTGTTTTGATCCATAAAGAAAAGAGAAAAACACAAAAATGACGTTTTTAATTTTTCTCTCTCATAATTAAAAATTCAAAAAATCAAAAAAATATCTTTTCCTTATTTTTCTCATAATTTTCGAAAATTTGAGTTGACTTAGTCAAAAATTTTTAAAATTAGTTATTTCTTACAAGTCAAGTCAAATTTTCAAAATTTAAAATTCTTATCTTTTCAAAATCTTTTTCAAAAATCATATCTTCTCCAATTTTTCCTCTTTTTCGAAAATTTCAAAAATCTTTTTCAAAATATTTTCAAAATCTTTTTCTTATCTTTATATCAAATATTCGAAAATTAGCTAACAATTAATGTGATTGATTCAAAAATTTGAAGTTTGTTACTTTCTTGTTAAGAAAGGATCAATCTTTAAATTCTAGAATCATATCTTGTAGTTACTTGTTAGTTAAGTAATTAATTTTAATTTTAAAAATTTAATCTTTTTCAAACATATCTTTTTATCACATCTTCTTATCTTATCTCTTTATCATATCTTTTTCAAAATTTTATCTTTTTCAAAAAATTTGATTTTAAAATATCTTATCTAACTTCTTATCTTCTTATCTTTTCAAATTTGATTTTAATATCTTTTTCATCTAACTAATTAACTTTTTGTTTGTTTCTTATCTTTTTCAAAACCACCTAACTACTTTTTCCTCTCTAATTTTCGAAAATACCTCCCTCTTTTTCAAAAAATTCTTTTTAGTTAACTAATTGTTTCAAATTTTAATTTTAATTTTAATTCATCTTTAATTTTCGAAATTACTAACTCCTTTTCAAAAATATTTTCGAAAATCCCTCTCTCATCTTCTTCTATTTATTTATTTATTTACTAACACTTCTCTTCATCTTTTATCACCTCCCCTATCCTTACTCTTTATACAGACTATTCATCCCTCTCCTTCCATTATCCCCTTTCCTCTTCTACTAATAATAAGGATCCTCTTTACTGTGACATAGAGGATTCCTCTTCCTTTTCTTTTCCTCTTCTCTTTCATATGAGCAGGAACTAGGAAAAAGGCACTCTTGTTGAAGCTGATCCTGAACCTGAAAGGACTCTGAAGAGGAAACTAAGAGAAACTAAATTACAACAATTCAGATACATAGAAGAGCTCAAGGACATCAATGGTCCTTCAAGAAGGCGCCACCCTCACTAAGGTGGACTCATTCCTTGTTCTTAAATTTTTCTTCTGCTTTTCGTTTTTTTTTTTATGTTATATGTTTATCTATACTTGTGTCTTTATTACATGATCATTAGTATTTAGTAACTGTGTCTTAAGGCTATGAATAATTCTATGAATCCTTCACCTCTCTTAAATGAAAAATATTTTTAATTCAAAAGAACAAGAAGTACATGAATTTTGAATTTATCCTTGAATTTAGTTTAGTTATATTGATGTGGTGACAATACTTTGTTTTCTGAATGAATGCTTGAACAGTGCATATTTTTTATCTTGTTGTTTATGAATGTTAAAACTGTTGACTCTTGAAAGAATGATGAATAAAGAAAAATGTTATTGATAATCTGAAAAATCATAAAATTGATTCTTGAAGCAAGAAAAAGCAGTGAAAAAAAAAGAAAAGCTTGCAAAAAAATGGCGAAAAAAAATAGAAAGAAAAAGAAAAAGCAAGCAGAAAAAGCCAATAGCCCTTAAAACCAAAAGGCAAGGGTAAAAAGGATCCAAGGCTTTGAGCATCAATGGATAGGAGGGCCCAAGAAAATCAAATCCAGGCCTAAGCGGCTAAATCAAGCTGTCCCTAACCATGTGCTTGTGTCATGAAGGCCCAAGTGAAAAGCTTGAGACTGAGTGGTTAAAGTCGTGATCCAAAGCAAAAAGAGTGTGCTTAAGAGCTCTGGACACCTCTAACTGGGGACTCTAGCAAAGCTGAGTTACAATTTGAAAAGGTTCACCCAGTCATGTGTCTGTGGCATTTATGTCTCCAGTGGTAATACTGGAAAAAAAAATGCTTAGGGCCACGGCCAAGACTCATAAGTAGCTGTGTTCAAGAATCAACATACTTAACTAGGAAAGTCAATAACACTATCCGAAATTCTAAGTTCCTAGAGAAGCCAATCATTCTAAACTTCAAAGGAAAAAAATGAGATGCCAAAACTGTTCAGAAGCAAAAAGCTACAAGTCCCGCTCATCTAATTATAATTAATATTCATTGATATTCTGGAATTTATAGTATATTCTCTTCTTTTTATCCTAATTGATTTTCAGTTGCTTGGGGACAAGCAACAATTTAAGTTTGGTGTTGTGATGAGCGGATAATTTATATGCTTTTTGGCATTGTTTTTAGGTAGTTTTTAGTAAGCTTAAGCTACTTTCAGGGATGTTTTCATTAGTTTTTATGTTAAATTCACATTTCTGGACTTTACTATGAGTTTGTGTGTTTTTCTGTGATTTCAGGTAATTTCTGGCTGAAATTGGGGGACTTGAGCAAAACTCTGATAGGAGGCTGACAAAAGACTGCTGATGCTGTTGGAATCTTACCTCCCTGCACTCAAAATGGATTTTCTGGAGCTACAGAACTCTAAATGGCGCGCTCTCAACGTCGTTGGAAAGTAGACATCCAGAGCTTTCCAGCAATATATAATAGTCTATACTTTATTCTGTAATTGACGACGTAAAGTGGCGCTCAACGCCAAGTACATGCTGCTGTCTGGAGTTAAACGCCAGAAACACGTCATAACCCGGAGTTGAACGCCCAAAACACGTTATAACTTGGCGTTCAACTCCAAGAGAAGCCTCAGCTCGTGGACACCAAGTGGGCCCCGGAAGTGGATTTATGCATCAATTACTTACTCATGTAAACCCTAGTAGCTAGTTTAGTATAAATAAGACTTTTTACTAGTGTATTAGTCATCTTTTGACCACGTTTCATCTTTGGTCTCAGTTTTGTTTTATTCTTCAACTTAAGAGACTATTGATCACGTTTTGGGGGCTGGCCATTCCGCCATGCCTGAACCTTTCACTTATGTATTTTCAACGGTGGAGTTTCTACACACCATAGATTAAGGGTGTGGAGCTCTGCTGTACCTCAAGTTTCAATACAATTACTATTATTTTCTACTCAAGTCTCTTTTATTCTTATTCCAAGATATATGATGAGCGGATAATTTATACGCTTTTTGGCACTGTTTTTACGTAGTTTTTAGTAAGTTCAAGCTACTTTTAGGGATGTTTTCATTAGTTTTTATGATAAATTCACATTTCTGGAATTTACAATGAGTTTGTGTATTTTACTGTGATTTTAAGTAATTTCTGACTGAAATTGAGGGACTTGAGCAAAACTCTGAAAAAGGCTGACAAAAGGATTGCTGATACTGTTGGAATCTGACCTCCCTGCACTCGAAATGGATTTTCTGGAGCTACAGAACTCCAAATGGCGCGCTCTCAACGGGGTTCGAAAGTAGACATCAAGAGCTTTCCAGAAATATATAATAGTCCATACTTTATTTGGAAATTGACGACGTAACTTGGCGTTGAACGCCAAGTACATGCTGCTGTCTGGAGTTAAACGCCAGAAAAACGTCATGATCCGGAGTTGAACGCCCAAAACACGTCATAACTTGGAGTTCAACTCCAAGTAAAGCCTCAGCTCGTGGATAGATCAAGCTCAGCCCAAGCATACACTAAGTGGGCCCCGGAAGTGGATTTATGCATTAATTACTTACTCATGTAAACCCTAGGAGCTAGTTTATTATAAATAGAACATTTAACTATTGTATTAGATGTCTTTTGACCACGTTTCATCTTTGGTCTCAGTTTTGTTTTATTCTTCATTCTAAGAGGCCATTGAGCACGTTTTGGGGGGCTGGCCATTCGGCCATGCCTGAACCTTTCACTTATGTATTTTCAACGGTGGAGTTTCTACACACCATAGATTAAGGGTGTGGAGCTCTGCTGTACCTCAAGTTTCAATACAATTATTATTACTTTCTATTCAATTCTCTTTTATTCTTATTCCAAGATATACGTTGCACAACACTTTGATGAATGTGATGATCCGTGACACTCATCATCATTCTCACCTATGAACGCGCGTGACTGACAACCACTTCCGTTCTACTTTAGGCCGGGCACATATCTCTTAGATTCCCCAACAGAATCTTCGTGGTAAAAGCTAGATAGATGGCAGCATTCATGGGGATCCGGAAAGTCTAACCTTGTCTGTGGTATTCCGAGTAGGATCCTGGGAATCCGGAAAGTCTCACCTTGTCTGTGGTATTCCGAGTAGGATTCCGGTATTGAATGACTGTGACGAGTTTCAAACTCCTGAAGGCTGGGCGTGATGACAAACGCAAAAGAATCAATGGATTCTATTCCAACCTGATTGAGAACCGACAGATGATTAGCCGTGCTGTGACAGAGCATTTGGACCATTTTCACTGAGAGGATGGGATGTAGCTATCAACCAAGGGTGATGCCTCTAGACGATTAGCCGTGCAGTGACAGCGCATAGGACCATTTTCCCGAGAGGATTAAAAGTAGCCATTGATGATGGTGATGCCCTACATACAGCTTGCCATGGAAAGGAGTAAGGAAGATTGAAGAAAGAGTGAATAGTGAAGTAGAGTTTCAAGAGGAGCACAGCATCTCCATACACCTATCTGAAATTCCCACTATTGAATTACATAAGTATTTCTATCCCTTTTTATTTTCTATTTATTATTAATTATTCGAAAATCCATAAACCAATTTAATCTACCTAACTGAGATTTACAAGGTGACCATAGCTTGCTTCATACCAACAATCTCTGTGGGATCGACCCTTACTCGCGTAAGGTTTATTACTTGGACGACCCAGTACACTTGCTGGTTAGTTGAACGGAGTTGTGAATTCAAATAAAGCCAATTATTAAATTTCATACAAGTACAAAGAGCATGTGATCACAATTTCGTCCACCAAGTTTTTGGCGCCATTGCCGGGGATTGTTCGAGTATGGACAACTGACGGTTCATCTTGTTGCTCAGATTAGGTAATTTTCTTTTCAAAAATCTTTTTTCAAAATTTTTCTTTTATTTTTCGTTTTTTTTCCAAACTTTATTTTCGAAAAAAATTAATAAAAATACAAAAAAAAATTTAATAAAATCATAAAAACTAAAAATATTTTGTGTTCTTGTTTGAGTCTTGAGTCAATTTTTAAGTTTGGTGTCAATTGCATGCTTTAAAAATTTTTCTTACATTTTTCGAAAATCTCATGCATTCATAGTGTTCTTCATGATCTTCAAGTTGTTCTTGATAAGTCTTCTTGTTTGATCTTGATGTTTTCTTGTTTTGTGTCTTTTCTTGTTTTTCATGTGCATTTTTGCATTCATATTTTCCATGCATTAAAGATTTCTAAGTTTGGTGTCTTGAATGTTTTCTTTGCATTAAAATTTTTTTCAAAATTATGTTCTTGATGTTCATCATGATCTTCAAAGTGTGCTTGGTGTTCATCTTGACATTCATAGCATTCTTGCATGCATTCATTGTTTTGATCTAAAAATTTCATGCATTGAGTATTTTTGTTGTTTTTCTCTCTCATAATTAAAAATTCAAAAATATATATATATATATATATCTTTTCCTTTTTTCTCTCCAATTTTCGAAATTTTGGGTTGACTTGGTCAAAAAATTTTAAAATTAGTTGTTTCTCACAAGTCAAGTCAAAATTTCAATTTTAAAAATCTTATCTTTTCAAAATCTTTTTCAAAAATTATATCTTTTTCAATTTTTTTCTATTTTTAGAAAATTTCAAAAATCTTTTTCAAAAATATTTTCAAAATCTTTTTCTTATCTTTATATCAAATTTTCGAAAATTAGCTAACAATTAATGTGATTGGTTCAAAAATTTGAAGTTTGTTACTTTCTTGTTAAGAAAGGTTCAATCTTTAAGTTCTAGAATCTTATCTTGTAGTTTCTTGTTAGTTAAGTCATTTTAAAAAATTAAATCTTTTTCAAATATATCTTTTTATCTTTTATCATATCTTTTTCAAAATTTTATATTTTTTAAAAAAATTTGATTTCAAAATATCTTATCTAACTTATTTTCTTATCTTTTTCAAATTTGATTTTTTGGTTGTTTCTTATTTTTTTTTTCAAAACCACCTAACTACCTTTCCCTCTCTAATTTTCGAAAATACCTCCCTCTTTTTCAAAAATTCTTTTTAATTAACTAATTGTTTCAAGTTTTAATTTTAATTTTAATTCATCTTTAATTTTTGAAAAATTACTAATCCCTTTTTCAAAATTGTTTTCGAAATTCTCCCTCTCTTTTCTTATTCTATTTAATTTATTTAATTACTAACACTTCTCTTCACCCCTCTCCATCTAATTATCCGAATCCCCTCTTCTACATTCTTCTCCCCTTTCTTCTTCTACTAACATAAAGGAATCTCTATACTGTGACATAGAGGATTCCTCTTCTTTTGTTGTTTTCTTCTCTTTCATATGAGCAGGAACAGGGAAAAAGGCACTCTTGTTGAAATTGATCCAGAACCTGAAAGGACTCTGAAGAGAAAATTAAGAGAAGCTAAATTAAATTATTCTAAAGGTAACCTTTCAGAAATTTTCAAACAAGAGAAGGAGATGGCAGCCGAAAATAATAATAATGCAAGGAGAATGCTTGGTGACTTCACAAAGCCAACGTCCAAGTTTGATGGAAGAAGCATCTCCATTCCTGCCATTGGAGCCAATAACTTTGAGCTGAAACCTCAGCTAGTTGACTTAATGCAACAAAACTGCAAGTTTTATGGACTTCTATCTGAAGATCCTTATCAGTTTTTAACTGAGTTCTTGCAGATCTGTGAGACTGTAAAGACGAATGGAGTTGATCCTGAAGTCTACAGACTCATGCTTTTCCCTTTTGCTGTAAGAGACAGAGCTAGAATATGGTTGGATTCACAACCTAAGGATAGCCTGGACTCCTGGGATAAGCTGGTCACTGCCTTCTTGGATAAATTCTTTCCTCCTCAAAAGCTGAGCAAGCTGAGAGTGGATGTTCAAACCTTCAAACAAAAAGATGGTGAATCCCTCTATGAAGCTTGGGAAAGATACAAGCAGCTGACCAAAAGATGTCCATCTGACATGTTTTCAGAATGGACCATATTAGATATATTCTATTATGGTCTCTCTGAATTTTTGAAAATGTCACTGGACAATTCTGTAGGTGGATCTATTCACCTGAAGAAAACGCCTGAAGAGGCTCAAGAACTCATTGACATGGTTGCAAACAACCAATTTATGTACACCTCTGAGAAGAATTCAGTGAATAATGGAATACCTCAGAAGAAAGGAGTTCTTGAAATTGATGCTCTGAATGCCATATTGGCTCAGAACAAAGTATTGACTCAGCAAGTCAACATGATCTCTCAAAGTCTGAATGGATGGCAACATGCATCCAACAGCTAAGGAGGCAGCTTCTGAAGAAGCCTATGATCCTGAAAATCCTGCCATGGCAGAGGTTAATTACATGGGTGAACCTTATGGAAACACCTATAACTCATCATGGAGAAATCATCCAAATTTCTCATGGAAGGATCAACAAAAGCCTCAACAAGGCTTTAACAATGGTGGACACACTAGGCTAAGTAATAGCAATCCATATCCATCATCTTCTCAGCAACAGACAGAGAATTCTGAACAAAACACTTCTAATTTAGACAATTTAGTCTCTGATCTGTCAAAGGCCACTTTCAGTTTCATGAATGAAACAAGATCCTCCATCAGAAATCTGGAGACACAAGTGGGCCAGCTGAGTAAGAAAGTCATTGAAACTCCTCCCAGTATTCTCCCAAGCAATACAGAAGAGAATCCAAAAGGAGAGTGCAAGGCCATTGATGTAGTCAATGTGGCCGAATGCACAAGGGAGGAGGAGGACGAAAATCCTAGTGAGGAAGACCTCCTGGGACGTCCTTCAAGCAAGAAGGAGTTTCCTGTTAAGGATCCAAAGGAATCTGAGGCTCATATAGAGACCATAGAGATTCCATTAAATCTCCTTCTGCCATTCATGAGCTCTGAATACTATTCTTCCTCTGAAGAGGATGAAGATGTAACTGGAGAGCAAGTTGCTCAATATTTAGGAGCTATCATGAAGCTGAATGCTAAGTTGTTTGGTAATGAGACTTGTGAAAGTGAACCTCCCTTACTCATTAGTGAACTGGATACCTGGGTTCAGCAAATTCTACCTCAAAAGAAACAAGATCCTGGCAAGTTCTTAATACCTTGTACCATAGGCACCATGACCTTTGAAAAGGCTCTATGTGATCTAGGATCAGGGATAAATCTTATGCCACTCTCTGTAATGGAGAAGCTGGGGATCATTGAGGTACAACCTGCCTTGTTCTCATTACAATTGGCAGACAAGTCATTGAGACAAGCTTATGGAATAGTGGAGGATGTGTTAGTAAAGGTTGAAGGCCTTTACATCCCTGCTGATTTCATAATCCTAGACACTAGGAAGGAAGAGGATGAATGCATCATCCTTGGAAGACCTTTCCTAGCCACAGCAGGAGCTGTGATAGATGTCAATAGAGGTGAATTAGTCCTTCAATTGAATGGGGACTACCTTGTGTTTAAAGCACATGGCCATCCCTCTGTGACAAAAGTGAGTAAGCATGAAGAGCTTCTCTCAATTCAGAGTCAAGAAGAGCCTTCACAGTCAAACTCTAAGTTTGGTGTTATGAGGCCACAACCAAACTCTAAGTTTGGTGTTAAGATCCCATATCCAAACTCTAAGTTTGGTGTTGGGACTATACAACATTGACCTAATCACCTTTGTGGCTCCATGAGAGCCACTGTCAAGCTATTGACATTAAAGAAGCGCTTGTTGGGAGGCAACCCAATTTTATTTATCTAATTTTTATTTTATTGTTATTTTGTGTTTTATTAGGTACATGATCATGAGGAGTCAAAAAAAAATCATAAAAATTTAAAACAGAATCAAAAACAGCAAAAGAAAAAAATTTCCACCCTGGAGGACGCACAGGCTGGCGTTCAACGCCAGTAAGATGCATCTGGCCGGCGTTCAACGCCAGAACAGAGCATCCTTCTGGCGCTGAACGCCAAAAACAAGCAACATTCTGGCGCTGAACGCCAAGAATGTGCCTAGAGAAGAAAAGCTGGCGCTGAACGCCAGTAACAAGCATGAAACTGGCGTTCAACGCCAGAAACATGCTTTACATGGGCGTTGAATGCCCAGAACATGCACCAATGGGCGTTTAAATGCCAGAATGGTGTGCAAAGGCATTTTACATGCCTATTTGGTGCAGGGATGGAATTCCTTGACACCTCAGGATCTGTGGACCCCACAGGATCACCTCAGGATCTGTGGACCCCACGGGATCCCCACCTACTATATTCCCTCCTTACCTCCTAATCCTATTTTTGTGATTTGTATTCCCCATGTCACACTTCCCAACACCTTCAATCTCTGAATCTCTCTTCCGAATAAACACTCCTTCCCAAAATCTTTCACCATTCACATCCATCCACTCTTCCCCATAAACCCCACCTACCTTCAAAATTCAAAACCAATTTTCCCACCCATTCCCACCCTAAATGGCCGAACATACACTACCCCCTCTCCCTATATATACCCTTCCATTCTACTTCATTTTCACACAACACAACCCCTTCTTCTTCACCTAGGCCGAACCTACATCTCTTCCCCTCTACCATATTCTTTCTTCTTCTTCTTCTTCTTCTTCTTCTTCTTCTTCTTCTCTTCTTTCTTCTATTGCTCGAGGACGAGCAATATTTTAAGTTTGGTGTGTGGTCAAAGCACAATCTTTTTTGTTTTCCACTACCATCAATGGCACCTAAGGCCGGAAAAGGAAAAGGGAAGACAAAAGCTTCCACCTCCGAGTCATGGGAGATGGAAAGATTCATCTCCGAGAGCCATCAAGACCACTTCCATGATGTTGTGGCAAAGAAGAAGGTGATCCCTGAGGTGCCTTTCAAGCTCAAGAGAAATGAGTATCCGAAAATCCGACATGAGATCCGAACAAGAGGTTGGGAAGTCTTAACCAACCCCATGCAACAAGTCAGAATCTTAATGGTTCAAGAGTTTTATGCCAATGCATGGATCACTAGGAACCATGATCAAAGTATGAACCCGAATCCAAAGAATTATCTCACAATGGTTCGGGGGAAATACTTAGATTTTAGTCCGAAAAATGTGAGGTTGGCGTTTCACTTGCCCATGATGCAAGGAGATGAACGCCCCTACACTAGAAGGGTCAACTTTAATCATAGGTTGGACCAAGTCCTAATGGACATATGTGTGGAAGGAGCTCAATGGAGAATAGACTCCAAAGGCAAGCCAGTTCAATTAAGAAGACTGGACCTCAAGCCTATGGCTAGAGGATGGTTGGAGTTCATTCAACGGTCCATCATTCCTACTAGCAACCGATCTGAAGTTACTGTGGATCGGGCCATCATGATTCATAGCATCATGATTGGAGAGGAAGTAGAAGTTCATGAGGTCATCTCCAATGAACTCTACAAAATAGCCGACAAGTCCTCCACCATGGCAAGGCTAGCTTTTCCTCACCTTATTTGCCATCTGTGTTACTTAGCTGGAGTTATCATAGAAGGAGATATCCCCATTGAAGAGGATAAGCCCATCACCAAGAAGAGGATGGAGCAAGCAAGAGAGACCATTCACGGTCCTCAAGAGATGCATGAGGAAGCTCATCATCAACAAATCCCTGAGATGCCTCAAGGGATGCACTTTCCTCCTAACAACTATTGGGAGCAACTTAACACCTCCTTAGAAGATTTGAGCCACAATGTGGAACAATTAAGGGTGGAACATCATGAGCACTCCATCATTCTCCATGAAATAAGAGAAGATCAAAGAGCAATGAGGGAGGAGCAACAAAGGCAAGGAAGGGACATAGAAGAGCTTAAGGACATTGTTGGTCCTTCAAGAAGAAGACGCCACTAAAGGTGGATTCATTCCTTGTTCTTTATTTCTTTCTGTTTTCGGCTTTTAATGTTGTGTTTATCTATGTTTTGTGTCTCTACTTCATGATCATTAGTATGTAGTAACCATGTCTTAAAGCTATGAATAAAATCCATTAATCCTTCACCTCTCTTAAATGAAAAATGTTTTAATTCAAAAGAACAAGAAGTACATGAATTTCGAATTTATCATTGAATTTGATTTAATTATATTGATGTGGTGACAATACTTTTTGTTTTCTGAATGAATGCTTGAACAGTGCATATTTTTGATCTTGTTGTTTATGAATGTTAAAATAGTTGGCTCTTGAAAGAATGATGAACAAAGAGAAATGTTATTGATGATCTGAAAAATCATGAAATTGATTCTTGAAGCAAGAAAAAGCAGTAAAAAAAATGGCGAAAAAAAATTGAAAGAAAAAGAAAAAGCAAGCAGAAAAAGCCAATATCCCTTAAAATCAAAAGGCAAGGGTAAAAAGGATCCAAGGCTTTGAGCATCAATGGATAGGAGGGCCAGGGAAATAAAATCCAGGCCTAAGCGGCTAAATCAAGCTGTCCCTAACCATGTGCTTGTGTCATGAAGGTCCAGGTGAAAAGCTTGAGACTGAGTGGTTAAACTCGTGATCCAAAGCAAAAGAGTGTGCTTAAGAGCTCTGGACACCACTAACTGGGGACTTTAGCGAAGTTGAGTCACAATCTGAAAAGGTTCACCCAGTTATGTGTCTGTGGCATTTATGTATCCGGTGGTAATACTGGAAAACAAAATGCTTAGGGCCACGGCCAAGACTCATAAGTAGCTGTGTTCAAGAATCAACATGCTTAACTAGGAAAGTCAATAACACTAACCAAAATTCTAAGTTCCTAGAGAAGCCAATCATTCTAAACTTCAAAGGAAAAAGTGAGATGCCAAAACTGTTCAGAAGCAAAAAGCTACAAGTCCCGCGCATCTAATTATAATTAATATTCATTGATATTCTGAAATTTATAGTATATTCTCTTCTTTTTATCCTATTTGATTTTTAGTTGCTTGGGGACAAGCAACAATTTAAGTTTGGTGTTGTGATGAGCGGATAATTTATACGCTTTTTGGCACTGTTTTTAGGTAGTTTTTAGTAAGTTCAAGCTACTTTTAGGGATGTTTTCATTAGTTTTTATGATAAATTCACATTTCTGGACTTTACTATGAGTTTGTGTGTTTTTCTGTGATTTCAGGTAATTTCTGACTGAAATTGAGGGACTTGAGCAAAACTCTGAAAAAGGCTGACAAAAGGACTGCTGATGCTGTTGGAATCTGACCTCCCTGCACTCGAAATAGATTTTCTGGAGCTACAGAACTCCAAATGGCGCGCTCTCAACGGCGTTGGAAAGTAGACATCCATAGCTTTCCAGCAATAGATAATAGTCCATACTTTATTCGGAAATTGACGACGTAACTTGGCGTTGAACGCCAAGTACATGCTGCTGTCTGGAGTTAAACGCCAGAAAAACGTCATGATCCGGAGTTGAACGCCCAAAACACGTCATAACTTGGAGTTCAACTCCAAGTAAAGCCTCAGCTCGTGGATAGATCAAGCTCAGCCCAAGCATACACCAAATGGGCCCCGGAAGTGGATTTATGCATCAATTACTTACTCATGTAAACCCTAGGAGCTAGTTTATTATAAATAGAACATTTAACTATTGTATTAGATGTCTTTTGACCACATTTCATCTTTGGTCTCAGTTTTGTTTTATTCTTCATTCTAAGAGGCCATTGAGCACGTTTTGGGGGGCTGGCCATTCGGCCATGCCTGAACCTTTCACTTATGTATTTTCAACGGTGGAGTTTCTACACACCATAGATTAAGGGTGTGGAGCTCTGCTGTACCTCAAGTTTCAATACAATTATTATTACTTTCTATTCAATTCTCTTTTATTCTTATTCCAAGATATACGTTGCACAACACTTTGATGAATGTGGTGATCCATGACACTCATCATCATTCTCACCTATGAACACGCGTGACTGACAACCACTTCCATTCTACTTTAGGCCGGGCGCATATCTCTTAGATTCCCCAACATAATCTTCGTGGTATAAGCTAGATAGATGGCGGCATTCATGGGGATCCGGAAAGTCTAACCTTGTCTGTGGTATTCCGAGTAGGATCCTGGGAATCCAGAAAGTCTCACCTCGTCTGTGGTATTCCGAGTAGGATTCCGGTATTGAATGACTGTGACGAGCTTCAAACTCCTGAAGGCTGGGCGTGATGACAAACGCAAAAGAATCAATGGATTCTATTCCAACCTGATTGAGAACCGACAGATGATTAACCGTGCTGTGACAGAGCATTTGGACCATTTTCACTTAGAGGATGGGATGTAGCTATCAACCAAGGGTGATGCCTTCAGACGATTAGCCGTGCAGTGACAGCGCATAGGACCATTTTCCCGAGAGGATTAAAAGTAGCCATTGATGATGGTGATGCCCTACATACAGCTTGCCATGGAAAGGAGTAAGGAAGATTGAAGAAAGAGTGAATAGTGAAGTAGAGTTTCAAGAGGAGCACAACATCTCCATACACCTATCTGAAATTCCCACTATTGAATTACATAAGTATTTCTATCCCTTTTTATTTTCTATTTATTATTAATTATTCGAAAATCCATAAACCAATTTAATCTTCCTAACTGAGATTTACAAGGTGACCATAGCTTGCTTCATACCAACAATCTCTGTGGGATCGACCCTTACTCGCGTAAGGTTTATTACTTGAACGACCCAGTACACTTGCTGGTTAGTTGAACGGAGTTGTGAATTCAAATAAAGCCAATTATTAAATTTCATACAAGTACAAAGAGCATGTGATCACAATTTCGTCCACCAATATACGTTGCACTTCAACTTGATGAATGTGATGATCCGTGACACTCATCATCATTCTCACCTATGAACGCACGTGACTGACAACCACTTCCGTTCTACCTTAGGCCGGGCGCATATCTCTTAGATTTCCCAACAGAATCTTCGTGGTATAAGCTAGATAGATGGCAGCATTCATGGGAATCCGGAAAGTCTAACCTTGTCTGTGGTATTCCGAGTAGGATTCCGGGAATCTGGAAAGTCTAACCTTGTCTGTGGTATTCCGAGTAAGATTCCGGTATTGAATGATTGTGACGAGCTTCAAACTCCTGAAGGCTGGGCGTTAGTGACAAACGCAAAAGAATCAAGGGATTCTATTCCAACCTGATTGAGAACCGACAGATGATTAGCCGTGCTGTGACAGAGCATAGGACCATTTTCACTGAGAGGATGGGATGTAGCCATTGACAACGGTGATTCCCTACATACAGCTTGCCATGAAAAGGAGTAAGAAGGATTGGATGAATGTAATAAGAAAGTAGAAATTCGAGAGGAGCACAACATCTCCATACGCCTATCTGAAATTCCCACCATTAATTTACATAAGTATTTCTATCTTAGTTTATTTATCTTTATTTTCTATTTATTCCATTAATCAAATTTAAACCAATAATCCAATTATACTTGAATCCGCCTGACTGAGATTTACAAGGTGACCATAGCTTGCTTCATACCAACAATATCTGTGGGATCGATCCTTACTCACGTAAGGTATTACTTGGACGACCCAGTACACTTGCTGGTTAGTTGTATGGATTACAAATTCGTGCACCAATCAACTATCATCAAATTGGACTTCCAGAAAGCCTATGATAGAATCAAATGGAAAATTGTTGATATTGTACTGGAAAAGATAGGGTTCGGTAGAAGATGGAGGGCATGGATTACGGAGTGCATTAGATCAGCTTCTATATCTATAATGGTTAATAGGGCTCCATCCAAACCGTTCAAGAAGGTAAGAGGGCTTCGACAAGGCGACCTGTTATCACCTTTTCTATTCATCCTCGTTGTAGATGTGTTAAACAGGATGATTGGGGAGATGGTAAGAAATAGGAGAATATCTCCTCTATTAGTTGGCAGGGACAATGTAGAGCTATCTCACCTTCAGTTTATTGATGACACTATATTGTTCTGCCCACCAGATGGGGAGATAGTGAGAAACTACAAGAGGCTCCTGAGGTGTTTTGAGGTCATGTCGGCATTGAGCATTAACTTTGACAAGTCTAGTTTGATATCAGTAAATTGCAGTCAGGCTTGGCTGAGTCAAATGTGTAGATTATTAGGATGTCAGGTGGTGAATCTACCAGTGAAGTATTTGGGAATTAATATAGGTGCAAACCCGAGGTTGGTAAAAACGTGGAAGCCAGTAATAGATAAGGTGGAGGAGAAATTGAGTTTGTGGAAAGCAAAGGTGCTCAGTAAATCGGAAAAGCTGGTTCTCATCAAATCTGTGATTAATAGTCTACCTACGTACTATTTGAGCTTGTATAAAATGGCAGTTACGGTGACCAAAAAAATCTCATTGCAAAGAAGATTCTTTTGGGGGAAGGACGACAGACGACTTGGACTGGCTCTTGTAAAATGGGAGATGATACATGCACCGAAGAAACTAGGTGGACTAGGTGTGGGAGATGCGATGGTTTGCAATACCGCATCGTTGTTTAAATGGTGGTGGAGATTCTCTAAAGAAGAGTGCCCTCTATGGAAGAAGGTAGTGTGCTCATGCAATAATCTGAACATTGGGCAGTTATTGTCTACTCAAGCTATACCGGTAAAAGAGGGTCCGTGGAAAGATATTTGTCACTTGCAAATCAAGGAGCAACATGTCAGAGAGAAGATGATTGATGGGTTGGCTATAGAAGTAGGCGATGGTAGACTAACCAGATTTTGGGAAGATACATGGCTACAGTCGGGGAAGCTGAAAGACTCATTTCCAAGACTTTACTTAATTTCAGATAATAAGGGATCCGTGATTGGGGAGTGTAGATTTTGGGATGGGATAGAGTGGGTTTGGAACTTCTATTGGAGGAGGGAACTGTGACAATAGGATACCGACAGTTTGAACCAAATGCTTGACATCTTGCAAGCTGTGAGACTGATAGCAGACACACAAGATAGAGTGGTGTGAAAATTTGATAAGGAAGGCGTTTATACTACTAACTCATTTGTGCAGGTTTTGCAGGTATAGACAATGACGGATGATATCCTCAGCTATAAGTTCACAAATGGAATATGGAAAGGAATTGTTCCACCACTGGTAGAGTTGTTTACTTGGTTTGTGCTTGTAGGCCGAGTTAATACAAAGGATCGCTTAAGCAGATTAGGCATCATTGAACAAAGTGATAACATCTGTGTTGTGTGTACTAAGGAAATTGAAACTATACAACATTTGTTTGTTACGTGTGAGTTTGCTTGGCAGGTGTGGCGCGCATGGATAAGTCATGTGGGTCTTGTTTGGAGCTTCCCAGGTTCCATAAAAGAACATTTTGAGAGCTGGATGATGATGAATTTGAGAAAAGATGTGTGGAAAACATGGTTCGTGGGATTCTTCTCAGTTATATGGAACATCTGGTTGTGTAGAAATGATGTCATTTTTCAGAACAAGACAGTGGAAGTGGTAGATTGTGTTGCTAAGACATTTTGTTGCGGTAGAGAGTGGTGCAAAAGATAACTTATGTTGTTGATGGCTATGCCGAAGATAAGATAGGAGTTGCAAAACTGTATTTTATGTTTCTTGTATGCTCCACTTAATGTGTTGAGCTCATTTTCCTTCAAAAAAAGTTATCATGTTTAGTAACTTAGAGTCCGTTTGAGAAACAGCAGAAGTTTTTTTTTTGAATTATAAAAAGTCACAATATGCGTGTTTGGCACCATTTAAAAAAAAGTTTTTAACTTTCAAAAAAGTTAATTGACAGCTTTTTGAAGAAGTAGAAATATATGACTTCTCCTTCTCGATAAGTCATTCTATCACTTCTCTAAAAAAATTGGCTTCAAAATAAAAAAAAATTGTTTTTATTCTTGACTTTGTAAAAATGTTTCATGTTTCTGCTTAAAATACTGGCCCTCCACCACCATTTTCAAGCAAGGTTTCATCTGTTAGAAGCAGTGACCTTTCACGTAATGATTCATCTGTTGAAAGTATTGAACCTTCACCACCATTTTTTTATCATTTTATCACTCTATTTTTATTATTAAATTTGTATTTAACATTGTGTGTGATATGAAATCTCAATTTGAATTTTATTTTTTTCACATGTGATTTTATTTTTATATAGCTTGCCATTATTCTCATTATCTTATAGTTAGTTATAACAAGTTCTTGACCCAAGAAAAGAGAAGGCTAATAGGAGTAAAAAAATAAAAAACTGTAATAAAAATATACATTGACACGCATTTTATATTTGTTTTTTATTTTTATCTATCATATCATATACAATAAACAACAAACACTAATTACACAATAATTTCTTTGGCATTGTCATCAAGATTATTGTGAATTAAAATTTTATTACTATTCACCACATACAAAAATACCGTTATGGATGAAGGTAAAATAGAAAAACCAATTTCTAATGATATTACATGACTAAAAACCAATTGTCTAAAAGATGGAACTAATAAGAGAGCAAATAAAGAATCAACTGCCTAAATGATTGTAATCTTAATGATTAGATTATGTAAAATCAACCTTCAATATTAAAAAGTATTTGTTATTATCGTTATTTTAATTTCTATTTTCTTGTGTAAAAAAATTGTATTTGTTGAGTTATTTATCCAAATGTTAGCTACAACTTTAAAATAAGTACTTTTATTATTAAAATTTCAAACACAAAATAACTTATTTATAAGCTGCTATTAATAAAAGTCTTTATACTTTAAATTTTTTTTCCAAAAAAAATTATTTAAATTATTTACCCAAATTGAGACCTAATGTTTTATAAGTTCTAAATTTTTATAAGTTATAAGTTGGTTGAAATATATGACTATGTATCACTATTTTTTGATCATATAAACTAATATTTTAAAATTTTTATCTTTTAATTTAAATTTATTTTAAATTTATCACGATGTAACTAAATTATTTTCTAAAGCTTCATATTTTTTTCTAATTTAAATCGTGTTAGTTTTGATTTTGCTTTGTCACGTATTATTTCCTTGACCAGAGAATCATTGGATATCAAATGAAAAGTTTTCAAGGAATTATATACATACAGTCCAATGATTTATTAATTTATTAATATTTTTTATATCTTTTTCATAAACATTTTTTATATTGAATAATATTATTCATTTAAATTTTTTGTTTAACTAAGTCTAATTAAATTAGTCTAATATAATAAATTTTTTATTATAACTAATATTATTATAACTCTTAATATTTAATTTGATTAGATTTGATTTATAAAAAAATTTAAATATACAACATTACTCTTTTCTCTCTGAAAATTTAGTTATTTAATTTACCGGAGATGATGGAAGTAAAATCATATGATACACGAATAATGGGTTAATAATATAACGCGTGAATGAGTGAATGACTCTTTATGTGGTAGGGGTACGTGGGGGCGACTTAAGATTTTTTAAATAAGATTATCTGAATCCGAATTTAGAAATCCGAAGTTAAAAAAGAAAATAAAAAACAAAAAAATAAAAAATAACCCACCAATGCTAAGGCTCTATTTACTAACAACTTCTTTAGCTCTTTTAAATTTGGCCAACGGATCCGGCGATTGGTAACTCAAATTAAACTGCCGAATACCCCGAATGATTAAAAAAGAAAAAACAAATGAACATAGTGGGGACCAGGGCAGTGTGATCTGTTTCCTGATCTCTTGCTTGCATTGCTTTGCTTACATTACAACAGATATGAGATGGGGATATGGTACAATTCCACAGCTTACAATGCGATGATTATCTTTTGAATTATTTTATCTTTTAAAGCCTCATCTCCTTATCTTCGCTTTTCAATCATTTGATGCGTTACAACTGTCACTAGCTGGTGCCTATGCCCGACGTTTTAACTTTTAAGAACCAAATTTAAAGAAGTATTTTACAAAGAAATTTATACTGGACATTATTTTTTTTTAGGATGTTATTTTATTAATAATCATAATAATATATAATGAAAAAAATTTGTATTATTCTCCTTTTAAATCGGACATCAATGAGTATTCTGAAAGTGAATTTAGGATTAATTTTTGTAATTGTAAAATATGAATTTTTAGAATTAAGAGATAAATTTATAATTAATTTTTTTATTAGGGATATATATAGATCGGTCTAATCTAAAAATTAGATTTAAAAATAAATTATCACAAAAAAAACTCAACCAAGTCCAAACTAGAGCTCAAACCAGCCAGTCTCGCATAGACATAATATAGATAAAACTCAAAGGTGGAGTAGAGTAATAACAGAATATAGATAAACATATATGTAATAGCCGCTAGTTACGACCTGCAAAGTTTAGGTTGGCTAGGATTACATCATTTAAAAACAGTTGATGATAATCCTAATATATAAGGATTTTAAAATCAAAAGGGAGAGATATCTAAAAAAAAAATACAAACTCCAACTCACTACGGAGCACTATGACCTGCATCTGAAAAAACAATGGATATATACAGAATGAGAACCCCCGACCCATGGTTCCTAGTACGATAAAAATATCAAAGAAATACAATATAAGGTAGCAAGAAATTCACTAAAAAATCTTAAACTTCCACCCAATTTATTTCTATTCCTAGGTTCTCTCTAATTCGTAATTCAGGCAACTAACTTAAGGGATTCTAATCTAACACTCTAATCTCATTAATTTCCACAATTCACTACAACATTCCAACAGTCCAACGGAACAGCCCTCAGATAGTTCAAATTCTCAAGTTTTGAATCAACTCATCATATCTCCACCCAGAGCAAGTGGGACGAGCCATTACATCAACTTAAGGAGCTAAAAATTATCTCATTCAATGTTCATCTTTAATATCCTTCAATTATTTTATCATTTCATCTCATCAAGGACAACCCTCAGCATCAACCGACACCAGCATGAGAGACCTCTCAAATATACATACACAAGCAAAACAGACAAGTAACACACAAGTAAAATTAAGAAAAGCAAGTACAATATAGTAATTTAACATGTACAATTAAGCAAACCATGACAAGTAATCAAACCCAAACAAATCAAACAAATGCAAATGATGCATGCCTACCCTATGACTAATGAGCTTATCTGTCGGTTATACCACCCACCCGACATGTCTCGTAGCTAACCCTGGAAAGTCCCATCGTGCGCGCATCTACCAAATTAGAATAAAAAAATGTGAATTTTGTACTAAAACCTATAAACATATAATAAAACTTAAACAAAACATAATGAAAACTATATGAAAATGATGCAAAAAAGTGTATAAAATGTCCGTTCATCAGAACACCAAACTTAAACCGTTGCTTGTCCCCAAGCAACCCAAAACAAGGTAGGATAAAAAGAAGAGAATGATACAATAAATCTCAGAGTTCTTAATGAAGCTCAGATTCAATTAGACGAGCAGGACTAGTAGCTTTTTGCTTTTGAATAGTTTTGGCATCTCACTTTCCATTGAAGCTTAGAATGATTGGCATCTTTAGGAACTTAAAATCCAGATGACACTATTGATTCTCTTAGTCAAGTTATTTTTTATTGAACACATCTTCTTTTGAGTCTTGGTCGTGACCCTAAGCACTTTGTTTTCCAGTATTACCATCGGATACATAAATGCCACAGATACTTAACTGGGTGAACCCTAAAGGATTGTGATTCAACTTTGCTAGAATCCCCAGCCAGTGGTTTCCAGAGTTCTTAAGCACACTTTTTGCTTTGGACCACGACTTTAACTGCTCAGTCTTAAGTTTTTCACTTGACACCTTCGCACCACAAGCATATAGTTAGGGAAGCAGCTCAATTGAACTGTTTAGGCTAAGATATTTCTTTTAGGCCCTCTTAACCATTGATGCTCAAAACCTTGGATACTTGCTCTTGCCTTTTGATTTAAAGATCTATTGGCTTTTTGCTCTTACCTTTTGGTTTAAAGAGCTTTTGGCTTTTTCTGTTTTTCATTTCTTTTTCTGCTTTCTTTTTTTCGCATATTTTTTTTCTTTTATTGCTTTTTGCTGCTTTTTATTGCTTCAAGAATCAATTTTTGGATTTTTCAGATTACCAATAATACTTCACTTTTATCCTTATTCTTTCAAGAGCCAACATTCTTAACTCCAACATCAAATATGCACTGTTTATTCATACATTCAGAAAATAAAAGTAATGCCACCACATCAAATAATTAAACTATTCCTAATATAAAACTTGAAACTCATGCATCTTACTTCTCTTTTTCAAATAAAATAATTTTTCTTTTAAGTAAGGTGAGAGATGAATGGAATATTTCATAGCTTTAAGACATAAAGACAGATGATTATGCACTAGAAACAAACAATAAAACAAAATACATGGAAAATAGAAAAAAAAAAGAACATAGGCAATAGGGGATTAAAGGGAATAAATCCACCTTAGTACTGGCGGCTACTACTCCTTCTGGAGGATCTGATGGAGTGCTTGATTTTTCCTTTGTCATGCCCCTGCCTCTGTTGTTCTTCCCTCGTGATTCTTTTTTCTTCCCTCATGGCTCTTTGATCTTCTCTTATGTCATGAAGGATGGTGGAATGCTCTTGATGTCCCATCCTTAGTTGATCTATGCTGGAGCTCAATTCTCCTAGCGAAGTGTGCAATTGGTCACAATAGCCTTGTGAAGGAAAATACATCCTTTGAAGTATCTCAGGGATTTCTTGTTGAGGCAGCTCAACATGCTCTTGCTGTGGTCCATGTGCTAGCTCTTTAGTTTGCTCCATCCTCTTCTTGGTGATGGGCTTGTCCTCCTCAATAGGAATGTCTCCTTCTATGACAATTTCAGCTGAATTGCATAGGTGACATATAAGGTGGGGAAATGCCAACCTTGCTAAGGGGGAAGGCTTTTGAGCTTTCTTGTACAATTCTTGAGGTATTAACTCATGTACCTCCACCTCACTTCCAATCATGATGCAATAAATCGTGATGGCTCTATCAATGGTCACTTCTGACCAATTGCTAGTAAGGATGATAGAGCGTTGGATAAATTCCAACCATCCTCCTAGCTATGAGCTTGAGGTCAAGCCTTCTCAGCTGGATAGGCTTGCCTTGAGCATCCCTACTCCTCCATTGAGCTCCTTCCACATAAATGTCTGAAAGGACTTGGTCCAGCTTCTGGTCAAAATTAACTCTCCTAGTGTAAGGATGTGGGTCTCCTTGCATCAATGGAAAACAGAGTGCTAACCTTACATTCTTTTGGCTGTAATCCAAGAGACGCCCTTAGACCATGGTATGCCAATTTCTTGGATTTAGGTTCACACTAGTGTCATGATTTTTCGTGACCCATGTATTGGCATAGAACTCTTGTACCATCAAGATCCCAACTTCTGGAATAGTATTGGTTAGGACTTCTCAACCTCTCCTCTAGATTTCTCTTTGGATCTCTGAGTACTCATTCTTTTTTAGCTTAATGGGAACTTCAGGAATCACCATTTTCTTTGCCACTACTTCATAGAAGTGGTCTTGATGAGCTTTGGTGATGAATCTTTTCAGCTCCCAAGATTTAGAGGTGGAAGAAACTGCTTTCCCTTTCCTCTTTCTAGAGAATTCTCCGACTTTGGCTGCCATAAGTGTGACTGGAAAGCAAAAAGCAAGGCTTTTCCAACACCAAACTTAAAAGTTTTGCTCGTCCTCAAGTAAAATATGGAGGAAAGAGTAGAAGAAGAAGAGAATAGAAGAGATGGAGAGAGATAGTGAATTCGGCCAAGTAGGGCTTTAGTGTATGGATGGTGTGTGTTTGAAGGGTAGGAAGAAGGGCTTTAGTGTATGAATAGTGTGTGTATGAAGGCACTCCCTTGAGTGTGCGTGCGCACGATGATGTGCATACGCACAACTTACAAAATTTGTAGGGTGTGTGTGCGCACCAGAGTGTGCTAGCGCTCTCAATAGTAGGCATCTCTCTATGTGTGCGTGCGCACCAGAATGTGAGTACGCATGTTTTCTGAAAATCACAGGGTGTGCGTGCGCACAAGTAAGAATGTGGCCCCTGTTTAGATCACGCGTACAATAGTGTGCGTGCGCACACAAATCAGAGCTTACAATCTCTGCAACATCACAGAAATCAGATTTTGACAAAAACTTCCAACGATCATATCTTTTTCTAAAAATTTTTTATTTCCACAAAATCTATACCATTTTAAAGCTCTTTGAATTATCTTAAATTTGATATAAAATTCAATCAATTTCAAAAGTTGTAGCTTAAGATATGATCTGTCAAAGTTGGTCTAAAACCTATTTTTATCGAAAACATTTAAAGCTCAACTTTACCAAAACTCTCAATTCAAAATCAAACTACTCACAACCCAAACAATACCAAAACAACACAAAAGACTATACCATTCATTCCTGAAACTCAACCATCAATGACCTTCCCAATTACACTATTCTACAACATCAAAATCATTATTTATCAACATCTAAATTCAACCTAAATCACATCAAATCTCCTAAATTCCATCATTATTCAACTATAAAACATCCAAACCTTAATATCCTAATTTATCAACTCCTTTAACACTTATCAATCCAAACATCAATTTATTATCATCAAAATTCATAATCCACATTATTTATCAACAATATCAACACTCCTCATTAACAACAATAAATCACAACATTCATCATCCACCTCCATAGGCATTAAATACCAACAATCAATATCAATAATCATCATTAATCATCATCTATTCAATCCTATCCTAAGGTCCACTAGCCTAAGTGTCACAAAATATTACATATTACATAAAGAAAATCGAAACCATACCTTGGCCGATTTTCACGTAGCTCAAAACACCAAGCTCAGACTCAAAGCTCCAAAACCATCAAGCTCACTCCAACAAATACCAAACCTCAATCTAACATCATATAACACACAAAACATAAAACCTATGGTTCACAAAACAACTAAACACAAGCGTTTAGTGAGACCTTACCTTACCCAATGAGATTAGGGGTAAAACCCAACAATATTTCAATGCTAGATCACCCCTAAACAAACAAAACACAAAGAAACTCAAAAATCCAAAGCTATTTTCGAGTTTTGGTCTAAGGCAAAAAAATGGACCTAGAAAAAGAGTTTCTTACCATAAAAACTTAGTTAGAAATGATGGGCTCGGCGAGAGCGATGCGTGGCCGTAAATGGCTTGTCAATCGGAGCTCCGTAACTCAAGATATGGCCAAATGAAGAAGAAGGTGAATAGTACCCTCTCTTCTTCTCTCATGCTCGAACCCTCCCTTTATATTGGGAGAGAAATGAGCTAAATGCTCATTAAATGGCCTTATGTATGTTGCGCTTTGGGTTCGGTCCAACCCGTTAACGTTTGAAGTCTGTTTGGCCCACTTTGGGCCAAAACCTTTAAGATTATTGCCCGGTTTTCAGTTCTAAATTATTTTTGTCCTTTCAAAACAATAAATTCAATTTTTAAAATCTTATTTTCCAAAATATGCGGTATCGGACAAACTAAAGCCGATACTACTGGCTTAAGCACCGGTACACATTTTTATAAAAATTTTCCGCAAAAGATACATTTTTCCACTCAGAAAAATCCATTGAATTCACATTTCACCTTTTTAGTTTCAAAGGAACACTTCTATATTTTCGAACCTATTTTGAGAAATTAAAAATTATTATTTTATTGAAGTGATTTTACATGAAAACTTTGGTTGTTACATCCTCTCCTCTTAATTAGGAATTTTGTACCCAAAATTCGAATCGCGTGATATATCCTCCACGAAGCGTTCTACTATCAATATTGTCAACCCAAACAAGTCATCAAAGCATCTCGTCCACCGTCGTCCTACTGTGCCGATGTTTCCTCTCGCCTTCCACTGCGTCACTCTGATTATCGTCATTAATAATTCAAAAATTTTTTCATAAACCAAATACCGATTTTGTAACATTTTCCAAAACCTTCAATACAAGTTCAATCTAAACCAGTTCAATGTCAAGGCTTTCTCAAAAGACTCAAAAATCATTTACTCAGATTAATCACTTTAAATCATTATTTTCTTAAATTCATTAAAATCCTTAAATCATATTTTTTTCAATTTCAATCCCTTTCAATAAATTAAATTAAAAACCAAATTCAAAAACCAACAAAATCATAAAATAGAACTCACTTTTTCTATAAACCATATCATTTAAACCAAGAGTTCCGACCTAGTTTCAAAACCAAATTATTTAAACTAAAAGTTCCAAACCAACTTTCAAAATCATTCTAAACTTTAAAACCTTTTTAGCATGATTCAAGGCCATACCGGTTCGAAATTGAAAATAATAAGTAAAAAATGCAAAAGAAACAGTCGGCACTTCTCTTGCCACCAGTGCTGAGCCTCACATATCAATTGATCTGCCGCAAACTGTACAGACTGGCTTTCTGGAACATGTTGAACTCGTAACACATAGGTTAATGTTTCGAGGGTTACCTGAAACGTTGAGGTCGATCTCGGATGAGATCTTCTGGGTGATCGGAGCCGCCGTGTCCGACTTGCTGGAGCTTGAGGTGCTGTCGGTCTTCAATCACCGGAGGGTGGTGGTACTTGCAAGAGACTCCAATTCTTAAGTTAGCATGGGCTTTAGGCAGTTTTTTTTGTAGAATTAGAGTATGAGTTATACCTAGGTGCTCCAGTGTATTTATAGTAATGTTGAGTGACCTTCCTTGAGATAAGTTAGTTATCTTATCTTATCTTTTGTGGGTGATATCACTTATTTTTTGGTCAGCCGCCTTTGGGTGGGCTGCAATCCTCTGGTTTGGGCCTCTATGGTGATTTGACCGAGCTCTTTAGGAAGAGGTCGGTAACGAGTCAACCTTATAAGAGGTCAGTTGTTCTTGTCTTCGTCCAACCCGGATCGTATAGCTCGACCTAGGGTATGAATAGTTAGGTTAATAATTCTCACTATCTCTCCGTTAATGTGATTGACCTCATCCGCGAGGTGCCATTTGGGGTCCTGTGTACACCAAACAATCGATATCGAGGTGATCAGTCTCAATATCTCAAGCCTAGTACTTCAATTATCCCCAAAGACACTCACAAACAAGCATGTTACGCATATCAAGCAGATAACCTAAATAGCATGAAAAAAATCACCTAGAGTATGCAATGAAGCACAATCGGTCCATCCCTGAGGCTCACGAGGACGAACCGCTCTAATACCACTAAACGTAACACCCCGTTACCCTAAGCCTTACCTCTAGCCGTAAAGCAAAGGATAACAAAGTGCCACGACAGTCCTAAAGCTTTTAATATATAATATATATCCAGAAATTTATATAACTAGAAGATCGATGAAAGAATAAAAGCTTAAATTTGCATAAAGCAAAATTATGAAATGCAAAGCGTTCACATACGATAACTAAACGCATAGGCACGGACAGAACAAGACATAATATATATAAAACCTTGTAGATAGCTCCAGGATACACAAGATAGTATTAAATTAAACAAGACCTATATATAAGTATAATATACAAAAAGAGGACTAATCATAACGTGTGGAGTTTAGGCTGGTTAGTCAAGCTGAATACAGCAGGGTTTTGAAGTTTAAATTAGCAACAACCTATCTCTCAAAGTTTTCAGAAATAAATCCTCTAAGGAAATAAATTTATATAAATAAAAAGGATGAGAGAGTGCCTATATCAAAATAAAGAAGAATAAAACAAAGAAGAAACCATACTCCGCCCTATCACCATCCCGCAACTCACCGAGGTGGGTTACGACTGACGAGCGGATTCTTGCGTGTAAAGAATTTTACAAATAAAGTCTCGTTGAAAGTATAGCTTCTAAACCAGCAAAGGATCCCTCCGTACAAAAACTCGTTTGTCACTAAAGCAAACCCAATAAAAATTAATAACCGAAGTATTTAAACCTTGGGTTGTCTCTCAAGGAATTACAGGGAGGTGTGTTATTATTGGTTATGAGAAAAGTACCTTTTTGGGTTTTTGAAAGGTTTGAACATGGAATGTAAATGACAAGAAAGTAAACTAATTATCATGAAAACCCTTGCAAGGTATAAGAACTGGACATCCTATCGTAGTTCTCCTTATCAATTGTGATGAGAATTGGCTTTTGCTCCCACTTAGTCAACCTCTAACTATGAAGGTATGTTAAGTGGATAAATCAATTTGATTTCTCAGGTCCTAGTCAATCCCTAAGAAAAGACTAGAGTTAGGGGAATTCAAACCAATCAGCAAAGAATGCCAATTTTCAATCAACAAGAAGTTTGATAACTCAAGTGTTTCCAATTACTCAACACAAGCTAAGAATGTAAAAAGCTAAATTAAAATCATAAATATGAAATACCTTAAATTGCATTAAATAAAGAAATCAAATCTAACATGGAGTTCATAAACAAATAAAAGAGAAACTAAATTAAAAGAACATTGAACCTGGAATTGGGAAGAAGAAGAAATCCTAATCCTAAAACCTAAGAGAGAGGAGAGAGCCTCTCTCTCTAGAGAACTACATCTAAAACCTAAAATTGTGTGAATGAGAAGTTGTGTGATTGAATGAATGATTCTGCTCCACTCTCAGCCTCTAATATGTGTTTTTTTGGCTGAGAACTGGGTCAAAGAGAGCCCAGAAATCGCTGGGATACGTACAGGTCGCGCCTCATGCGCGCGTATGCACCAGGTGCGTGTGCGCGCCGATGGGAATTTTGCAAATGCACGTGAACGCGTGCTTTACGCGTGCGCATCCCTGATCGCCAGGTCAACTATAACAAATTATATATTGTTGCGAAGCTCCAGAGGTTAGCTTTCCAACGCAGCTAGAACTGCCTCATTTGGACCTCTATAGCTCAAGTTATGACCGTTTGAATGCGTAGAGGTCAGGGCTAACAACTTTGCAGTTCCTTCAGCTTCTTGTATTCTTTCCACTTTTGCATGCTTCCTTTCCATCCTCTAAGCCATTCCTGCCCTATGATCTCTGAAAACACTTAACACACATATCAAGGCATTGAATGGTAATGAGAGAGGATTAAACATAGCAAAATTAAGACCAAAGAAGCATGTTTTCAATCGTAGCACAAAATCAGGAAGGAAAATGTAAAACATGCAATTTCTATGAATAAGTGTGAGAATAGTGGAAAAAATCCACTCAATTAAGTACAAGATGTACCATGAAATAGTGGTGCATCAATGACCTACATCTGAAAAACAACAACAACATATGGTATGAGAACCAGAGGTTCTTAGTATGGTAACAGTGCCTAGTATATAAGATGTAGGGTTTCAGGACACTAAAGACAATCCTAGAACTTCACACCGATATAGATATTCAAGCTTAGAATAAATAAATAACTTAAAATCATAAACAGGGTATTCTATCTTAAGGGATTTTTAACTAATGTATCCCCCCTGTCCCACAGCCTTCGCCAGCCTAACCTCCATGCGATCCCATCGCGACCACTTACCGAGCCTCTTCAATTCCAAAAGGAAACACAAGTAATGCAGACAAGTAAAGCACAAGTAAAGTACATATACAACAATTAGAACATTTAGCAAGTAAATATGTGTTTCATTTAGGCATAACAGAAATTAAGCAAAGCAAACAAATAAGTAGAAGAGACACATGATGAATGCCTGTCCTATTAGCTCGTGATATCATTTGTCGGTCCGTAAATACCAACTCGACACATCCTTCTGGATGTAGCTTTCCTGCCACGCCAAAGAGATAGGCTCTACACACTCATGCAGTAGAGAAGGAATCAACAACAACTATCTCACCATAAATCATTCTAAAGATATAGTGTCTGATATACTCTTGCAACAGAAAAATTGCCATGCCAGGGATATAGGCCCCGCACACTCCCATATAATCCAATAATTTCATCATTCCTTCCAAGTTCTCAATTAATCATAACCATCACCGGTTTTCAACTTCACAAAATCATCATAAGCATTCTTATGTATCAGAAATCTCTTCAACCATATACTTCACAACTCAGCCTTGACCAATTCAAGCTAGGATTTACACAAACCTTCCAAAAACCTATGTCACCGGCTCTAAACTCATAACTAAAAATACCTTTTTTATTCCTTTATTATTTTCTCCCTTGATTCAAGACCCTAAAACTGGCAAGAAGGTTTTAAACAAGTGTTACGAAAGTTTGCAAGCTTGCTGGGGAGGTAAAACGGTTAAAAACAAGGTTTCATTGAAAAAAAGGGCATCGTGCGTACACATAGGGTTGTGTGTACACATTCCCAAAAGTGTTTTCTCAAAGTGTGCGTACGCATAGAGGTGTGCGTATGCACAGAAGGTAAAATTTTCCATTTTGAGAGCACACATAGATACGTGCAAACGGCCTCAACAGAAGGCACTCCCCAGCGTGTGCATGTGCACGATGTTGTGTGTATGCACAACTTGCAAAATTCGCAGGGTGTGTGTGCGTACCAGAGTGTGTTAGTTTTCTCAACAGTAGGCATCTCTCTATGTGTGCGTGCACACTAAAATGTGCATACGTATTTTTTTGAAAATCACAGGGTGTGTGTGCGCACAAAGGTGTGCGTGTGCACAAGTAAGAATGCGGCCCCTGTTCCGAGCACGCGCACAGCAGTGTGCGTGCACACACAAACCAGAACTTACAGTTTCTACAACATCACAGAAATCAGATTTTTGACACAAACTTCCAACGATCATAACCTTTTATACATAAGTTAGGTTAATCATTCTCACTATCCCTCCTTTAACGTAATTGATCTCGTCAGCGAGTTGTTATTTGGGGTCCTGTCTACACCAAACAATCGATATCGAGGTGATCAGTCTCAATATCTCAAGCCTAGTGCTTCAATTATCCCCAAAGACGCTCACAAATAAGCATGTTATACATATCAAGCAGATAACCTAAATAGCATGAAAAAAATCACACAGAGTATGCAATAAAGCACCATTGGTCCATCCCTCAGGCTCATGAGGACGAACCGCTCTGATACCACTAAATGTAACACCCCATTACCCTAAGCCTTACCTCTAGCCTTAATGCAAAGGATAACAAAGTGCCACGACAATCCCAAAGCTTTTAATATATAATATATATCTAGAAATTTATATAACTAGAAGACCGATGAAGGAATAAAAGCTCAAAGTCGCATAAAGCAAAATTACAAAATGCGAAGCGTTCACACACGATAACTATACGCATAGGTACGGACAGAACAAGACATAATATATATAAAACCTTGAAGATAGCTCCAGGATACACAATTTAGTATTAAATTAAATAAGAAATATATAAGTATGATATACAAAAAGAGGACTAGTCACAGCCTGCAGAGTTTAGGCCGGTTAGTCAAACTGAATACAACAGAGTTTTGAAGTTTAAAATAGCAACAACCTATCTTTTAAAGTTTTCAAGAAATAAAGTCTCTAAGGTAACAAAGTTATATAAATACAAAGGATGAGAGAGTGACTACATTAAAATAAAGGAGAATAAAACAAAGAAGACACCATACTCTGCTCTGTCACCATCTCGCAACTTACCAAGGTGGGTTACTGATGCACGAAAACTTGTTTCTCAACAAATTTTCCTTCGGCAAGCATACCGAATTGTCGTCAAGTAAAAACTCACAATAGAGTGAGGTCGAATCCCACAAGGATTGATTGGTCAAGCAACTTTAGTTGGAAGAGTATGCTAGTTGAGCTAAACAGAATGTAGTTGAGATTTGAAGGAAATTAAATGGAGGCAAAGTAAATTGCAGAAAATAAAGTGCAGAATCTTAAATGGGGATTTGGGAAGATGAGCATGGAAATAAATGGCAGAAAGTAAATAGAATGGGTAAGATCAGAGATGGGAAATTCATTGGGCTTAGGAGATGTTGCATTCTCCGGATCAAGTTCATTCTCATCTCTTCCTCAATCAATGCATTCATTGATCTCCTTGGCAATCTTAAGTGATTGGATCCCAATTCCTTGGCAATCTAATCTCTCTAAACTTGAACAATTGCCCAATTCCTTGATTTAATTTCTCATGGAAAGAGATGAAGTGTGGTAACTGATTATACCACATGTACTTCCAAATCAAAGTGTTGGGAGGATTACATGTCACTATATCCGCCCAAACCCCAATTTGGTCCAACATGAGAAAGCATTTCTAGCCTGATCTCCTCATTCCTTTTCCAAGGCTCAGAGGAGATCCAATTATGGAGAGTTTCTTTCCCAAGACAACTAACCAATTGAATTAAGATCGAAAGCTTTCTAGTAAATCAAGAGAAAAGAAAGAGGAAAAAGAATGAAAACTATAATTGATCCATCAAATTACAACAGAGCTCCCTAACCAAATGAATGGGGTTTAGTTGTTCATAGCTCTGGAAATGGAAAATGGTCATGCTTAACTAGAAAAATGCAGAAAAGTAAATATACAGAGGGTAGTTCTCCAAAGTGCCAACCTTTTCTATAGTTCAAAACTACTCCTATATATACTACTCTT
The DNA here is from genome assembly GCF_003086295.3 of Arachis hypogaea. Taxonomy (NCBI): domain Eukaryota; kingdom Viridiplantae; phylum Streptophyta; class Magnoliopsida; order Fabales; family Fabaceae; genus Arachis; species Arachis hypogaea. The sequence goes on from NC_092037.1 coordinate 76,368,767, forward strand.
CTTAATCTTCTAATGAGTTCTTCAAGTCTTGGATATGGGCCTTAGATCTTGAGTTGAAGCAGTTACAATCTTCAATGGGCTCAGCTTGCAGAAAAGTGTTGAGTTAGGCATGGGCGTTAGTTAGGACGTTAGTGGTGTTAACGTTAAGTGAAAATGTGGGTTCGAGAACGTTAGTGACAATCACTGATGGTGTTTTTGCGGAAAACGAATTTTCCAACACACAATTCCAACCGGCAAGTGTACCGGGTCGCATCAAGTAATAATAACTCACAAGAGTGAGGTCGATCCCACAGGGATTGATGGATCAAGCAACTTTAGTGGGTGATTAGTTTAGTCAAGCTAACATTGAAGGGATATTGGATGAAATGTAGCCAACAGAATTGTAAATGACAAGAAATTTAAAGTTGCAGAAAGTAAAATTGCATAAAACTTAAAGTGCAAGAAAGTAAAATAGCTGAAACTTAAATTGCACGAAAAGTAAATTGCATGAAATGTAAAGGGGATTGGGTGCAGGAAATTTAAAGGAAAGCAATAAGCAGCACTTGGAATAATTGCAGAATAATTAAATTGCATGAAAAGTAAAAGGACTTGGGTGCTGGGAATTAAAATTCAACAAGAGAATGTAAGGAGCAATCAAGCATAAGAGTAACTTGCAACAAATCTTGAACAGAAAGCAGAATTGCTTGAAGAAGCAAACAGAAATTAAATTCAGTTTAATTGCCAAATGAGATTGAAGATCTCAGGAAATCAAAGAGACTAGAAAACAAGTCTAGATCTCAATTCCTTCCTTGATCCAACCAAGAACAATTGCAGAAGGAAAGAAGATGAAAGCAGTAAAGAGAGCTTTGATTCAAATCAAAATTCCTTGAATTATGCAGAAGAACAAAGCAGAGATGTTGTGGATGGAGAATGAAAACAGAATTCCTTCCAATCTCCACCCAAGATTCAAAACAGAAATGAAAACTCAAAGAGAGAGCTATCTACTACTACTACTCCCTAATGGATCAAGCCTTCCTTTACAAAGATGGAAATGATGCCTTATATAGGCTTTACAAAATGAAAAATGAAAATGAAATTAAAACAAATTACAAAAATGAAAATCCTAATTTAATTGATCCATGTGCCTTTGAGTGATGATGTGGGCTTAGCTTGCTTTGGATTTGAGGAGAAATGGGTTTGGTTGGCCTTGATTCAATTTGGTGAGGAATTGAATTAAATTGAATTTTGGTTGATTTTTGGCCCATGACACTCCCAGGAGGCTGCCCTGCCCTTGTGGAGGGCAGGGCAGGATTTGGTGCGTGCGGCCATGGTGTGGGCGTGGTGCGTTGGTGTGTGCTGCAGGATGCTGCCTTGCCCTCGCGGAGGGCAGGGCAGAAAAGTTTGGTGCACTAGATTGGTGCCTTGGTGTGCCGCTGGTGCTGCCGAAACCTTCCTTGGTGCGCCAATCTGGTGCGTGTGTGTGCACCACAAAATGCTGCCCTGCCCTTGCGGAGGGCAGGGCAATGTTTCCAAAAAATGAAGCTCCGCGCTCGAGACTTGGTGGATGCACACGCTACTTCTTTTCCTTGGTTTATTTTTGCTTATTTTTGGCCCTTAAAGATGCCTTTCGTTCTTACCTCAATTGTACGCCAAATATGGATTTCTATATATCGCTGGAAAGCTCTGAATGTCAGCTTTCCAACGCAACTGGAAGCACATCAATCGGACGTCTGTAGCTCAAGTTATAGCCCTTTGAAGTAGGCATGGTCATGCTGTGAGCGGCCAGATTTTAACTTAGCGAAAATTTGCTCCAACCTCACTTTGTTTCATCATGATTCTGCCCTGCCCTTGGCAAGGGCAGGGCAGTGTGCGTGCTGGTGGTTTTCTCCTTTGATTTGGTCATGGGCCACGCTTTTAAAAGCGTGGCCTAAGGCTCCAAAGTGTACCCCAACTTCAAAGTGTACCCCAAAGCTCTTTTTTCTCCTTTTTTGTGCTTCTTTGCTTCTTTTTCTTCTTATTTCCTACAAGATTTATAAAATTAAAAGATCAAGGAAATCTTCCAATTAAGTACACAAGAATGCAATATTTAAGCACTAATCATCAATTTCTTGTATGAAAAAGCATAGAAAAATAGGTATATGATGACTTGTCATCACAACACCAAACTTAAACCTTGCTTGTCCCCAAGCAAGAAAAGAATCATGCAATAGAAATTGACAATCCAAGGTAAGAAGAGTAGAAAGTTAATGTTCATGGCAAGCTAGTTTTCTATGCATGCTACAATTACAAAAGAGATGTAAATGATTGATGCTTCTATCTAGCTTATTTTATGAAATCTTTTTCTTATAATTCTTCCTTGAAACAAGCTTTTGATTTTTTTTTTATTTAGCTTCTCCTTTGGGTGCTTTGCCCCATGAGTAAATAACAAAGCTACGACTTCTAAATGCTTTGTTTTCAAGTATTACCACTTGATACATAAGCACCACAAGCATTTGATTAGAGGACTTCATTAAGCTCATCAATTTTTTTTGACTCTCTAATCATTGATGTTCAGAACCTTGAGCTTTGAGGGGGTGCTTTTGCACTTGAGCCTAGCCTTGTCTTCTAAGTATTTTGTTTTCAAGCATTTGGCTTGATACATAAACACCACAAGCACTTAGCAAATAAATTGCCATTGGTACTCAGAGCCTTCAGCTTTCTCATTCTTTCCCTTTTTCTTTTCTTGATTTAATTGTATTTGCTTCTTCAAGGTTTTCATGATTTCAAAAGATTTCACAAAATGTACTAGATGAAAAACTTTAATTAAATAAAATCCAATGCAATTTAGCAACAATTAATCATACTAGCTTTCCAATACTTGTATGCACATGCTAAAATCTTCTTTAATGCCTTGTTTGTTTATGATCATGATGCTTTTTTGCTTTTGAATTCACAAAACTCAAGTTGGTAGTCACAATGTCACAACAACATATTTCAAATCAAATTCAAGCTATGCTTAGTCATACCACACATGTATACAGAAAATATAAAGACAATCATGCAATTTAAAGTGCTGGAAATAAATGAGAGGAAAAGGAACTTTACAACCTTGTAGTCCATCTTCTCTATTGTTGTCATTTTCCTCCCATTCTTCTCCTTCCCATACCAAATCAGAATGCTTGGTCTTCCTCAAGCAACAATTAGAACAATGGTGGTGGGGTCTAAAATGGATCATGAATGTCTCACACAAAAGGATGTCAGTAGCATATGTGTTTAGGCAAGCAAGATTAAGAGTAACTATCAAGGCACAGAGAAACAGAAACATTGTGATTGCAAACATAGGATGGTGTGCATGATACATTGCATAAAAGAAATAAGTGGCACACCAAACTTAGTGTGACACTCTCACTTGGAATTGATGCAAGTATCTAGTAAACATTGAACCAAATTTTGTTGCATAGCAACACCAAACTTAGAATGCAACCATATGTCAATTTTATTTGAAATAAAACTAAACAAAAGAAACTGTTATTTGTTGAATACAATCACCAAGTGAAGAATCTATCATGAGTAAGGATGTTTGGGTGATGTATTAACAAACACAGTTAATAAAAGAAAGCATTAAAAACAAGGAAATGACTAAAACAATCAAGAAAACTAAAATTGTCTAACTAAAAAAAATAACACTTCAGCGGCATTATGATTATGTAAACAAGTGGTGTTGCTGGATGATTTGCATAAAAAAATAGGTGGCACACCAAACTTAGAATCTTAGTGTGACACTTTCATGTAGAATTGATGCAATCATCCAAAAAGATTGAAAATAATTTTGTTGCAAGGCAACACCAAACTTAGAATGTGATCATATGCCAATTTATTGAAATTTAAACAAAGCATGGAGAAGAAATGTACCTACTGTCTACCTGTTATTTACTTTCTTCCTCTTTTTCCAGTTTGTTAAGAGGAATGACTTCAAGAGGGGAGAAGTTTCAGCTATTGTCCCCTGTCTTGGTCTCTTTTCAGCAAGCTTCCTTGTGAAATTGGCTTGATTGAGCTTGCTTGCTTGATCAGGGGGAGGATTGTTGGCAGTTGACCTTTTCTTGAATGTTGTCCTTGATATCTTGGTCACAATCCTCTTCTTGGTGTTTTTGTCAATTGCCTTCACTTCCTTGAGTCCAAGTCTTGGTGGTTGTGTAATTGTTGGAGTTTTGTCTTCATCAAGAGTTCCTTGCAGTGATGGTTCAATGACCCCTTCCTTCATGTGATTTTCTGCTTCACTTGAGTTTGACTTCTCTTGAGTGTCTTCCTCCCTTTCTTCTTCATGATTTTCCATTAATGCCTCTGGGAGGGAATCTTTATGTTTCATTGTCACCTCAAGTGGCTCTTGTGAATGTAAAAGTTCAGGATCAAATGCCTCCTTCACCTCATTTTTTATTAAAATTTTGCTTGACACAGAGGCTTCCTCATCTTGTCTTTCCACTTTCTTCGTTGCTCTCAACAATTGAGCTGTGTGCACTTCCATGTTTTTGAAGAAGTTCTCTTTTCTTTTCCAGAATTTCTCTTCCTCCTCCCAACATCTTTTGAGCATGGACTCAATCCTTGAGAGTCCTTGGCTTGTGGAAGTTTGTGTTGGTTGTGAGTCATGGGATGGATTTTGTGTTGAGGCATAGTTAATTGATGAAGAATTTTCAAATGAGAAACTGAGAAGTAAGGGTGGATAATTTTTCATGTGATTTGACTGCTCAGAATTTGCAGTTTCTTGGTGATACTCCCATCCACCATGAGGATAATGATATGAATCATTTTGTGGTGGTGGTTGGTATCCCTCATAATTCTCTTGCTCATCTTGGGTTCTGAAGCAAACCTCCATGGATTGGAGTGCTCAGAATTTGTGTCTTCCTGGTGATATTCCCAACCATAATTAGAATACTGACTTGAATCATATTGTGATGGCGGGCAATATCCCATGAAGTTTGTTTGACTAAAAGATGAGGTGAACTCCATTTGAATTTTGCAAAACACAACACCATTGAAAATTGAAAGTCATGTCACAGAGACAGAATTTCTTAGTGAGGCAAAAACACAAACACCTTGGTTTCAACTTAGAACAGAGAACAAAAACAAAGAAAATGCTTGATCTAGACTTCTCACCCACTTAATCATTGTTGATCTAATCAATCCCCGACAACGGCGCCAAAAACTTGATGGTGTTTTTGCGGAAAATGAATTTTCCAACACACAATTCCAACCGGCAAGTGTACCAGGTCGCATCAAGTAATAATAACTCACAAGAGTGAGGTTGATCCCACAGGGATTGATGGATCAAGCAACTTTAGTGGGTGATTAGTTTAGTCAAGCTAACATTGAAGGGATATTGGATGAAATGTAGCCAACAGAATTGTAAATGACAAGAAATTTAAAGTTGCAGAAAGTAAAATTGCATAAAACTTAAAGTGCAAGAAAGTAAAATAGCTGAAACTTAAATTGCACGAAAAGTAAATTGCATGAAATGTAAAGGGGATTGGGTGCAGGAAATTTAAAGGAAAGCAATAAGCAGCACTTAGAATAATTGCAGAATAATTAAATTGCATGAAAAGTAAAAGGACTTGGGTGCTGGGAATTAAAATTCAACAAGAGAATATAAGGAGCAATCAAGCATAAGAGTAACTTGCAACAAATCTTGAACAGAAAGCAGAATTGCTTGAAGAAGCAAACAGAAATTAAATTCAGTTTAATTGCCAAATGAGATTGAAGATCTCAGGAAATCAAAGAGACTAGAAAACAAGTCTAGATCTCAATTCCTTCCTTGATCCAACCAAGAACAATTGCAGAAGGAAAGAAGATGAAAGCAGTAAAGAGAGCTTTGATTCAAATCAAAATTCCTTGAATTATGCAGAAGAACAAAGCAGAGATGTTGTGGATGGAGAATGAAAACAGAATTCCTTCCAATCTCCACCCAAGATTCAAAACAGAAATGAAAACTCAAAGAGAGAGCTATCTACTACTACTACTCCCTAATGGATCAAGCCTTCCTTTACAAAGATGGAAATGATGCCTTATATAGGCTTTACAAAATGAAAAATGAAAATGAAATTAAAACAAATTACAAAAATGAAAATCCTAATTTAATTGATCCATGTGCCTTTGAGTGATGATGTGGGCTTAGCTTGCTTTGGATTTGAGGAGAAATGGGTTTGGTTGGCCTTGATTCAATTTGGTGAGGAATTGAATTAAATTGAATTTTGGTTGATTTTTGGCCCATGACACTCCCAGGAGGCTGCCCTGCCCTTGTGGAGGGCAGGGCAGGATTTGGTGCGTGCGGCCATGGTGCGGGCGTGGTGCGTTGGTGTGTGCTGCAGGATGCTGCCCTGCCCTCGCGGAGGGCAGGGCAGAAAAGTTTGGTGCACTAGATTGGTGCCTTGGTGTGCCGCTGGTGCTGCCGAAACCTTCCTTGGTGCGCCAATCTGGTGCGTGTGTGTGCACCACAAAATGCTGCCCTGCCCTTGCGGAGGGCAGGGCAATGTTTCCAAAAAATGAAGCTCCGCGCTCGAGACTTGGTGGATGCACACGCTACTTCTTTTCCTTGGTTTATTTTTGCTTATTTTTGGCCCTTAAATATACCTTTCGTTCTTACCTCAATTGTACGCCAAATATGGATTTCTATATATCGCTGGAAAGCTCTGAATGTCATCTTTCCAACGCAACTGGAAGCACATCAATCGGACGTCTGTAGCTCAAGTTATAGCCCTTTGAAGTAGGCATGGTCATGCTGTGAGCGGCCAGATTTTAACTTAGCGAAAATTTGCTCCAACCTCACTTTGTTTCATCATGATTCTGCCCTGCCCTTGGCAAGGGCAGGGCAGTGTGCGTGCTCGTGGTTTTCTCCTTTGATTTGGTCATGGGCCACGCTTTTAAAAGCGTGGCCTAAGGCTCTAAAGTGTACCCCAACTTCAAAGTGTACCCCAAAGCTCTTTTTTCTCCTTTTTTTGTGCTTCTTTGCTTCTTTTTCTTCTTATTTCCTACAAGATTTATAAAATTAAAAGATTAAGGAAATCTTCCAATTAAGTACACAAGAATGCAATATTTAAGCACTAATCATCAATTTCTTGTATGAAAAAGCATAGAAAAATAGGTATATGATGACTTGTCATCAATCACCTTTTTCACTAACGTTCCAACCCAAAATGGTCCACGTTAACTTCAACGTTAGTGGCACTAACGTGACCACTAACGTTGCCTCTTGGTCCTTGGAAAACGTTATTGGGAATCAACTTTTACAATAACGTTGCATTGTACCCCCTTTCCCTACATTAGAGTTCACGTTAGTATAACTAACGTGACTCTTGACATGGGCATGCCTAAGCTTAGAGAGCATTAGTGACACTTACCTTTGTCACTAACGCTCCAAACGCCCCTCCTTCCCACGTTAGAGCTCATGTTAATTGGATTAATGTGGCCACTAACGTGGTAGTGAATGCCATCTCCAATGTTAGTGACAAAGGTGAGTGTCACTAACGTTGGCTCATCATGCTTAGCTCCACGTTATCTCTCACGTTAGTAGTCTTAACGTGACCACTAACGTGGGCAATGTTGGCTTGATCCAACGTTAGTGACAAAGGTGAGTGTCACTAACGTTGGCATTGTCTTCCCCTTCCACGTTAGGGTTCACGTTAACTAAGTTAACGTGACTCTTAACGTGGCCAATTGCCAATTTGGAGCGTCAGTGGTATTCACTTTTACCACTAACGCTGGAGCTCCCTTTTCCTCCACGTTAACTACCATGTTAATGTAGTTAACGTGGCAATTAACATGGGCTATGATGGCTTCGAAGACGTTATTGGCGATCACTTTTCTCATTAACGTTTCAAGCTCATTCCGATTCTACGTTAGTGGTCGCATTAATTAGATTAACGTGGCTACTAATATGGTTCTTCCTTGCTTCCTTTGTCCTAAAATCAAGCGAATAAAGTGCATCAAAGTTCTAGTCCAAGTCATGAGATTATGCATAATCAATGTGTCATTCAATCCTTGCATAATCCTCATAAAATCATGTAAAATTCATAATAGTTGCTTGAATCAACGTGTAAATGTAATTTTATCCAAAACTTGCTTATTTCCTAAGAAAATGCATGAAACTACCCTAAAATAGTAAAGAAAAGGTCAGTGAAACTGGCCTAGATGCCTTGGCATCACAACACCAAACTTAAAGCTTGCTTGTCCCTAAGCAAGTACTGAAACATAGGAAGAATGAATGAAAGAACAAGATGAACAACAATTATAATAGAAGTCAAATTCCTGGTTTATGGGGTTTCATGCATAGCAACTTAGGTTCATTCCTTCACTGGTTTTCAGGCCTTTATCATGCCCTAGAACATTTGCTTTATTGCATCCTTTGAGACTTCTTATTATTGATCCTCCTTTCCTTCCCAGGGTTTATTGCATTCTTTTTATAGGCTAAATACTCTGTAGGAGTGCGACTTTTTATGATAAGCTTTCAACCAACACTCCCGAACCAGTTGGTTTAAGGTGCTAGGTTTTAAGACACCCATAAGGACTTACTTCCTCAAGTCTCTTTCCCCCATACATACACACCACAGGCACATGGTTTGTTATTTTTCGTTCTTGAGACCTTGGTGTCTAGCACCTCTTTGGGTTACTAAGTGCTCTGTAGCAAAGGTTACTCTTGATAGTGGACTTTTAGCTAATAATCCCAGATTAGTTAACCCAAGTTATCAAGTGATAAGGCACCCCTAACATCTTATTCATCCAAGTATATCCCTTGCATAGGAACACCACAGACACATGCCTCAATATTCAAACCCTTGGTGCCTAGCATTATTTCTTATTGTTTTTCTTTCCTTTTTGAACTCTTATTGTTCTTTCTCTTTTCTTCTTGGGATCTTATTAATTAGCTAGTCTCATGGAGTGTGTTTCAAGCATATGGTTCAGGACAGATAGTTGCCTTCCTACCTTGTGGGTGAGCCAACTTAGCTGATCAATGACCATACCACAAACTTAAGTATTTACTTCACAAGATAACTCTACTCTTGTTCTTTTCATAACATCTTCTTTTGATTGGATTAAAAGATAAGCATACAAGTAAGCAAGATGAAAATGCAGTGGAGACATTAGACTAGTGAGCATAGACCTAAGCAATGAAAACTTTAAAGGCAGAATTAAAAATCCTAAACTACTATGGAAGCATGTTCTATTTCATACATGATTTTCCTTATTTAAAACTTGAAAAAGATGGAACAAGGAGGGAACTCCACCACCTTTCACTTATTGGAATGCTTATGTCCCTTTGTCTTGGGATTCCCATTTCCTTTACACTTCTCGATCAGCTTTTTCCAGAAACCAGCATCCTCCATCTTCTTCTTTAATGCTTCCTTTTGTTGTTTCACCTTTCCCTCTTCTTGTTCTGTTAAGCCTTTGTAGACTGCATCATAACTTGGGATGGCAGGGTGCAAGTTATGCATATGCCCAGTCACATAATTTAACTTGGCCTGGGTGTTTATGCTAAACTCTTCCCGATGTAGTTGCCTTCCTTCGTTGAGCACGCTGAACTCGTTGAATGTTTTCATCTGAGCTACCTGACGTTGGTTGAGTTCTTGAAGGCGTTTGTCTTGGCGCTCTTGCCTTTCTGTCACTTGATTGATGGCTTGGGTGAGCTGGGAGTAATGCTCCTATTGCAGCTCCATTTGTTGTTTCTGCCACTCCCTTTGTTGACCCATCCAATTATAGAGTAGTTCTTCTTGACGATCCATCCCTTGAGATTGAACATGCAGTTGTTGTTCTTGTCCCTCCATATAGCTCCTTGCTAGATCCTCAATAGCTCCTTGAATGTGAAACAAATTTATGTTGGTTGGATCATATTGCTCTTCTTGCTGGTACCCTGTTTGTTAGGGTTCTTCTTGGTGAGGCTTTTCTTGTGCAGTTGTTTTCCTTATCTGAGGCCTTCTTTGCTGTTGAGCGGGTGCCACATAGTTCATAGCTGGAGCGTAACTAATCTTTCAGGATTTACCCACGTTTGATTGTTATCTTCGAATACCACCTTGGCTTTCATGCATAGTCTAAGGATGTTGCTGGGGTACCAAAGTCTAGCACCTGGATCATTCTTCTCGGGTGAATCCTGGATTCCTTCAGCTATAATTTTGTGCACATTGATGCTTCCACCTTTTACTAAGCAATGTACTATGGTGGCTCGAGCAATATTGACCTCAGAATTATTAGCGGCTGGAAGGATAGACCTCCTTACGAGCTCAAACCATCCTTTGGCTTCCAGGATGAGGTATCCTCTCCTAATGAACCACGACCTCTTATCTAAATAGCTTTCTCAATCAGACCCTATAACACACATATCATTCACAATTTCTTCAAGTTCATCTTCGTCGGGGGCATTGCTTATTCTTACTTGATAACTAAGCTCATCGAAATGTGGCGATCTCAGCTGAAGAGTCCTTATTATAGCATTGGGCTGAAGTCCACCTCTGTTCCTCTCACGTAGCTTTTGAAGGTGGGGGCCCTAGTACTATCTTCTCTGGCCACATTGGCATAGAACTCCTTGATAAGGTTTGCATTTATTTTTGTCTCTGGATTCGTGAGCTTTTGCCAACCCATCTGTGCAATCTTCTCTCTAATCTTTGGGCACTCGTCCTTGTTAAACTGGAATGTCAACTCTGGCAATATTTTCTTGTTTTTGATCTGTTCATATTGGAGCTCATGGAAGGCAGTCTTGAATCTCCCGGCATCGAAAGGAATGCTCTCCATCGGTTCCTTCCCCCTTCGCCTTTTGGAGCTTGATGATGCCATGAATGAGAATTGATATGTGAGGATGTTACGTGTGTGTGCGTTTGGAAGAAAGAAGAGAGATGGATTGAGAGGGTGATTACCTATGGAGTGGGTGTAGAGTGTGGGTTATATAGGGGGCGATGAGATTGAAGGGTGTGGATTGATGGCATGGCTTAATAGTGGACGGTTGTGGTTTGGCATTGGATGAGCACAAGGATCACCTCTTTTATGAGGGTCTTGGTTCGGTCTCCAAGGCTATCCAACTCCCAATATTGCATGGCAACACTTCCCAAGATACTCCCCTTGAAGACAAGTGTGTAGTTTCCTTGGTATAGTGGTCAAACCTCCTTTCTTTGGTTGTCCTATCAAGTTCCACCGATCCCCGTTTTGATTTCCTATACGAGACAAAAGGAATGCAAAACGTCAATTGAATTTTTGGTGGGAAAAATTAAAGTATGAAATGGCTACTATTAAATTTTTTTTTGGTTTTTAAATAACTAAATGGTATTCATGAATGTAAATCAACCGACCAACCAATTACCTATGCATGCAACGTTGGTAACACCAAACTTGTTTGTGATCATATGGTGCAACAAGATTCGAAAAGAATCTCATACTATGGAGTATGTTCAAGCCCTCTTGGTGTGCCTTGAATACCAAACTTATCATGTACTATATGATGCATGTAGGGATTCCTAAAGTGTTTGTCGAAGTTGATTTAGAATCCATGAACTTTGCTTTATTAATACTATTAGAGATTAAAAAGAAAGGGTATAGAAAACATGGGTTGCCTCCCATGAAGAGCTTCTTTAGCATCATTAGCTTGACGTTTGGCCTTTGTCAGGGTGGTTGGTAGTGTTTCAAATCTTCTCCTCTTGCAGTGAATCTGTTTCCGCTTTGTTAAGAAGCTCCACATGTTCTAAGGACAAGATTTTGTTGATGGTGTACACTTGAGGCAACTGAGATGGAATGGTGGGGAGATGCGGTGGGATAGATGGAAAATAGGCAGAGACCACTTCATCTCTTGGAGAGAAATCTTCTGTAGGGATTTTTTTGTTTCTCCATCCCATTGGAGCCTTTTTCCTTCTGTTCCTTGATGTCACCTCGCTCCTTGTGGTTTCTTCTTTCAGGAAGGTTTTGTTGCTTGTCTCATATGACTCTGGTGGGTCTAGTCCCTCTTGAATTACACTTGACTGTTGCTCCTTCTGACCATATTGCTTGTTAACCATAGGAGTTCTTAGGTGTGATGCTTGTGCTCCCGTGTTTGGCTCTTCCATCAGCTCCTTATTGTGCTCTTCCTTTGACTCTTTGTTATCATGATCTGCTTCTTGTGAGGGTTTCAAAACGTTGAAGGTGAGCTGTTCATCGTGTATCCTCAATACTAGCTCTCCTCCCCTGGCTGTGGCTAAGAATAGCCTCCCTAGGATGATGGGATGAATGTGATTTTCTTCCATCTCCAAGATAACAAAGTCTGTGGGGAGGTAGTAGTTCCCAACCTTCACTAACACGTTTTCAACCACTCCTATAGCCTATTTTTGAGTTTTGTCAGCCAATATGATGATCACGTCTGTGGGTGTCAGCTCATTGATTTGAAGCTTTTTCATGAGGGACAGATGCATTAAGTTGATACTTGCTCCCAAGTCACAGAGCCCTTTATCAATCATTGTCTCTCCTATAGCACAGAGAATGTGAAAACTCCCTGGATCCTTCCTCTTTATAGGTGGCTCTGTTTGAATGAGAGCACTGCATTCCCTGTTCATCACTATTGTTTGCCCACCCTTCAGTGAACTCTTTTTGGCCAGCAGCTCCTTTATGTACTTGATGTAAGAGGGCATCTACTGGAGGGCCTTAATGAACGGTATCTTTACATCAAGAGATGCGAACATGTCGAGGAACCTTGAATATATTCTCCTTGCTATACCACCTTTTAGCCTTTGGGGAAAGGGTGCATATAGGTTCAGGGTCTCCCCTTTCTTTAGCTCCTCCCCGTGTGTGGGCTGGGGTGCATGGTTTCTTTCTTCATGCTTTTTCTTTGGATTGTCTTGGAGGTGTTCTGTTTGTGTGTCCACTTCCTCCATACTTCTCTCATTACTTATAGTGATCTTCTTGCATTCTTCCCACCTTACTTTCTTTGTTTCTCCTCTTGGGTTCTTCTCTGTGTCACTTGGGAAACTATCAGTAGGTTTGGAAAACTGTTGAGATAGATACCCACTTGGGACTCTAGCCTCTTGATGGTGTCTCCCTAGTTTTTTATGTTGGCTCGCACTTCATCCTTGAACACTCTGTTGTCTTGGATTTTTTTTACATATGTCTTCAAGTAGAGTCTCAATTCTGGAGAGTCTATCCTCGGTTAGTGATGGTAGGTTGAGGTTAGGTGGTTGAGAAGGGTGATTAGGTGGGTGTTGATAGGATCTCTGTGAGGTATGTTGGTGAGTTGCATTGTTGTTGGGATTGTGGTTGTGGCGTCTCTGGTCTTGGCCTTGGTCTTGTTGATTTTCCCACCCAAAGTTAGGGTGGTTTCTCCAACCAGAATTATGAGTTTTGGAGTATGGATCATGGGTATGTCTGGGTGAGTTTCCAATATTGTTGGCTTGTTCCCAGTCACCTTCTTCTCCTACATTCACTCCTTCTTGAGCTGGTGATGAAGTGATGACTGCTGCGACTTGGTTTTTTTCCACCTTCACCTTCTTGGTAAGATCTGCTAGCTGCTTGGTGATCATCTTATTTTGGGCCAGCAATGCATCCATGTGGTTCAGCTCCATTACTCCTCGAGTGTTACTTCTTTTAGAAGCATAGAAGTAGTCATTCTTAGTGACAATCTCAATGACATCTATGGCTTCTTCAATGGTTTTATTCTTGTTTAGAGAGCCCCCTGATGAATGGTCTACAGCCTTCTTTGACTCATAAGAAAGAACTTCATAGAAGATGTGAAGTTGAACCCATTCATTGAACATGTCTGGTGGGCATCTTCTTGTTAAGTCCTTAAACCTCTTCCATGCCTTATAGAGAGTTTCACCATCTTGTTGCCTGAAAGTCTGCACCTCAGCTCTCAGCCTATTAATTCTTTGAGGAGGGTAGAATCTTCCCAAAAATTTGTTCACCACATCTTCCTAATTTGTTAAGCTCTCCTTCGGAAAGGATTCCATCCACTTAGATGCTTTGTCCCTGAGTGAGAAGGGGAACAAAAGCAATCTATAGACATCCGAATGAACACCATTAGACTTCACAGTGTCACATATTCTTAGGAAGGTGGTCAGATGTTGATTGGGGTCTTCTTGGGCACTTCCTCCAAATGAGCAGTTGTTCTGAACAAGGGTGATGACCTGGGGTTTTAATTCAAAGTTGTTGGCATGTATGGTGGGCTTTTGGATGCTACTTCCACAGTTTCGTGGGTTTGAATTGATGTAAGAGCCTAGAACTCTCCTTTCTTACCCAGCATGATTCACAGGACCTTCTCTGACATAGTTGTGAACTTATTCTTCATGGTTGTTTTCCAAGTTCTCCTCTATGTTTGTTTTGAAGTACTCTTCCTCTTTCTCAGCACCAATAACTCCTTTTCCTCTTGCTTCCCTCCTCAATCTACGGAGGGTCCTTTCAGGTTCTGAATCAAAGGAAGTTGAAGCTCCGCTTCTTCTCCCTATCATACAACTAACAGAGCACACAACAAGAAATAGAATGAAGTGATTATTCTTGTTAGAGTGACTGTTAGTGTGAGTGGTGCAAATTATCAAACAGTTAGTGGGTTAGTAAGCAGAATTGTAAGTAAATTCAAAGGAAAAAAAAATAACAAGGGGATAGGGGGTGAGGAAAAAACTAAATAAACTGAAGGTAAATGACTAGATAAAATAAACAAACAAAAGAAAAAAATGCTCAATCTAGTGAACTTCCAACTTAATCATTGTTGATACAAAATAAATCCCCAGCAACGGCACCATAAACTTGATGCACGAAAACTTGTCTCTCAACAAATTTCCCTTCGGAAAGTATACTGAATTGTCGTTAAGTATACTAAATTGTCGTCAAGTAAAAACTCACAATAGAGTGAGGTCGAATCCCACAGGGATTGATTGGTCAAGTAACTTTAGTTGAAAGAGTATGCTAGTTGAGCTAAACAAAATGTAGTTGAGATTTGCAGGAAATTAAATGGCGGGAAAGTAAATTGCAGAAAATAAAGTGCAGAATCTTAAATGGGGATTTGGAAAGATGAACATGGAAATAAATGGCAGAAAGTAAATAGAATAGGTAAGATCAGAGATGGGGGATTCATTGGGCTTAGGAGATGTTGCATTCTCCGGATCAAGTTCATTCTCATCTCTTCCTCAATCAATGCATTCATTGATCTCCTTGGCAATCTTAAGTGATTGGATCCCAATTCCTTGACAATCCAATCTCTCAAAGCTTGAACAATTGCCCAATTCCTTGATTTAATTGCTCATGAGAATAGATGAAGTGTGGTCACTGATTATACCACATGTATTTCCAAATCAAAGTGTTAGGAGGATTACATGTCACTATATCCGCCCAAACCCCAATTTGGTCCAACATGAGAAAGCATTTCTAGCATGATCTCCTCATCCCTTTTCCAAGGCTCAGTGGAGATCCAATTATAGAGAGTTTCTTTCCCAAGACAACTAACCAATTGAATTAAGATCGAAAGCTTTCTAGTAAATCAAGAGAAAAGAAAGAGGAAGAAGAATGAAAATAATAATTGATCCATCAAATTACAACATAGCTCCCTGATGAGCGGATAATTTATACGCTTTTTGGCATTGTTTTTAGTATGTTTTTAGTATGTTTTAGTTTGTTTTTATTATATTTTTATTAGTTTTTATTTAAAATTCACTTTTCTGGACTTTAGTATGAGTTTGTGTGTTTTTCTATGATTTCAGGTATTTTCTGGCTGAAATTGAGGGACCTGAGCAAAAATCTGATTCAGAGGCTGAAAAGGACTACAGATGCTGTTGGATTCTGACCTCCCTACACTCGAAGTGGATTTTATGGAGCTACAGAAGACTAATTGGCGCGTTCTTAATTGAGTTGGAAAGTAGACATCCTGGGCTTTCCAAAAATGTATAATAGTTCATACTTTGCTCGAGATTTGATGGCCCAAACAGGCGTTCCAAGTCAGCTCAAGAATTCTGGCGTAAAACGCCAGAACTGGCACAAGAATGGGAGTTAAACGCCCAAACTGGCACAAAAGCTGGCGTTTAACTCCAAGAAAAGTCTCTACACAAAAATGCTTCAATGCTCAGCCCAAGCACACACCAAGTGGGCCCGGAAGTGGATTTTTATGTCATTTACTCATCTTTGTAAACCCTATGCTACTAGTTCTCTACAAATAGGACCTTTTGCTATTGTATTTGACATCCTGAAATCTTTTGATCACTTTAGATCTTAGGATCATCTTTGGACGCCTAGTCCTTAGATCATGGAGGCTGGCCTCTCGGCCATGCCTAGACCTTGTTCTTATGTATTTTCAACGGTGGAGTTTCTACACACCATAGATTAAGGTGTGGAGCTCTGCTGTACCTCGAGTATTAATGCAATTACTATTGTTCTTCTATTCAATTCAGCTTATTCTTGTTCTAAGATATCACTTGTTCCTTAACTTGATGAATGTGATGATCCGTGACACTCATCATCACTCTCACCTATGAACGTGTGCCTGACAACCACCTCCGTTCTACCTTAGATTGAGTGGATATCTCTTGGATTTCTTAACCGGAATCTTCGTGGTATAAGCTAGAATTGATGGCGGCATTCAAGAGAATCCGAAAGGTCTAAACCTTGTCTGTGGTAGTCTGAGTAGGATTCGAGGATTGAATGAATGTGACGAGCTTCAAACTCGCGATTGTGGGGCGTTAGTGACAGACGCAAAAGAATCACTGGATTTTATTTCGACATGATCGAGAACCGATAGCTGAATAGCCGTGCTGTGACAGAGCGCGTTGAACATTTTCACTAAGAGGACGAGACTGTAGACATTGACAATGGTGATGCCCAACATACAACTTGTCATGGAAAGGAGTAAGAAGGATTGGATGAAGACAGTAGGAAAGAAGAAAGACGGAAGGGACAAAGCATCTCCATACGCTTATCTGAAATTCTCACCAATGAATTACATAAGTATCTCTATCTTTATTTTATGTTTTATGTTATCCTCCATAACCATTTGAGTCCGCCTGACTGAGATTTACAAGATGACCATAGCTTGCTTCATACCAACAATCTCCGTGGGATCGACCCTTACTCGCGTAAGGTTTATTACTTGGACGACCCAGTGCACTTGCTGGTTAGTTGTGCGAAGTTGTGATAAAGAGTTGAGATTGCAATTGAGCGTACCATGTTGATGGCGCCATTGATGATCACAATTTCGTGCACCAAGTTTTTGGCGCCGTTGCCGGGGATTGTTTGAGTTTGGACAACTGACGGTTCATCTTGTTGCTTAGATTAGGTATTTTTCAGAATTTTTAAGAATGAATTCTAGTGTTTAAAGGTGATGTTCTTATCATCACCAAAGCTGATTGATTTTCATCAATTTAGCTCTTGAATACAATGTCCTGCTGAAGCTTGGCTAGCCATGTTTAATTTCTTTAGACTGAAGCTTTAGACTAACATTGCATGATTCTTGGAATTCTTATTAAAATTTTTGAATCTCCTTATTTTCTTCTCCATATAATTTTCGAAAAAAACCAAAAAAATTACAAAATCATAAAAACCATAAATATTTCTTATTTGAGTCTAGTGTCTCATTTTAAGTATGGTGTCAATTGCATGTTTCTATTCTTCTTGCATTTTTCGAATTCATTCATGTGTCTTCATTGATCTTCAAGTTGTTCTTGATGATTTCCTTGCTCTGATCTTTAAATTCTCTTGTCTTGAGTGTTTTGTTGTTTCTCATATGCATTCTCAATTTGTTAGTGTCAGTAGTATACAAACTTTTAAGTTTGGTGTCTTGCATGCATTGTCTATTTGATTTTAGTTGCATTTTGATTATTCCTCATTATTAAAAATCCAAAAAAATTTTAATTTGTGTCTTTTCTAGTCAATAATACAGAGAATTGAAGATTTAGAACATTCAGCAGAGAAATTACACAGAAAAAGCTGGGCGTTCAAAACGCCCAGTGAAGAAGGAAAACTGGCGTTTAAACGCCAGCCAAGGTATCTGGCTGGGCGTTTAACGCCCAAAAGGGTAGTATTTTGGGCGTTTAACACCAGGATGGCACAAGAGGGAAGATTTTGTTTTTAATTCAAATTTTTTTTAAGTTTTCATAATTTTTCAAAATCAAATCTTTTTCAAATCATATCTTTTCAATCATATATTTTCAAAATCAATTTCTTTCCATTTTCAAAAATACTTTATAACAATTAATGATTTGATTTAACATTTCAAGTATGTTGCCTTTTCTATTGAGAAAGGTTTAATGTTTGAATCATATCTTTTCTTGTTAGCCAAGTCATTGATTTTAAAAATCAAATCTTTTTAAATTATTTTTCAATCATATCTTTTCAATCAAATCTTTTTAAAACCATAACTTTTCAATCATATCTTCTTAATCACATCTTTTTCAAAATAGTTTTCAATCATATCTTTTTGATTTCTAATTTCAAAATCTTTTTCAAAATCACTTTATTGCTTTCCCAACTTCAGTTTTCGAAAATCAATTACCATTTTTCAAAATTTCTTTTAATTAATTCACTTTAATTTTCAAAAATTTCTTCCCCTCTTCTCACATCCTTCTATTTATGGACTAACACTCCTCATCAATGCATAATTTGAACTCTATCTTTCTAAGTTCAAATTCTTCTACCTCTTCCTTCTATTTTTCTCTTCCTCTGACACTTCAAGGAATCTCTATACTGTGACATAGAGGACTCCATACTTCCTTGTTCTCTTCTCTTTCATATGAGCAGGAACAAAGATAAAAGCATTCTTGTTGATGCTGACCCTGAACCTGAAAGGACCTTGAAGCGAAAGCTAAGAGAAGCTAAAGCACTACTCTCTGTAGAGGACCTAACAGAAATCTTCAAACAAGAAGAAGACATGGCAGCCGAAAACAACAACAATGCCAACAATGCAAGGAAGGTGTTGGGTGACTTTGCTGCACCTACTCCCGACTTCTATGGGAGAAGCATCTCTATCCCTGCCATTGGAGCAAACAACTTTGAGCTTAAGCCTTAATTAGTTTCTCTAATGCAACAGAATTGCAAGTTCTATGGACTTCCATTGGAAGATCCTCATCAATTTTTAGCTGAGTTCTTGCAAATCTGTGACATTGTCAAGACTAATGGGTTTGACCCCGAGGTCTACAGACTTATGCTATTCCCTTTTGCTGTAAGAGACAGAGCTAGGATATGGTTGGACTCACAACCTAAAGAAAGCCTGAACTCTTGGGAAAAGCTAGTCAATGCCTTCTTGGCAAAGTTTTTTCCACCTCAAAAATTGAGTAAGCTTAGAGTGGAAGTCCAAACCTTCAGACAGAAGGAAGGTGAATCCCTCTATGAAGCTTGGAAAAGATACAAACAATTGATCAGAAAGTGTCCCTCTGACATGCTTTCTGAATGAAGCATCATAGGTATCTTCTATGATGGTCTGTCTGAACTATCCAAGATGTCATTGGACAGCTCTGCTGGAGGATCTCTTCATCTGAAGAAGACGCCTACAGAAGCTTAACAACTCATTGAAATGGTTGCAAATAACCAATTCATGTACATTTCTGAAAGGAATCCTGTGAACAATGGGATGAATCAGAAGAAAGGAGTTCTTGAGATTGATACTCTGAACGCCATATTCGCTCAGAACAAAATATTGACTCAGCAAGTCAATATGATTTCTCAAAGTCTGTCTGGAATGCAAGCTGCACCAGGCAGTACTAAGGATGCTTCATCTGAAGAAGAAGCTTATGATCCTGAGAACCCTTCAATGGAAGAGGTGAATTACATGGGAGAACCCTATGGAAACACCTATAACCCTTCATGGAGAAATCACCCAAATCTCTCATGGAAGGATCAACAGAGACCTCAACAAGGTTTCAAAAACAATAATGGTGGAAGAAACAGGTTTAGCAATGGCAAGCCTTTTTTCATCATCTTCTCAGCAACAGACAGAGAATTCTAAGCAGAGCTACTCTGACTTAGCAACCATGGTCTCTGATCTAATCAAAATCACTCAAAGTTTCATGACTGAAACAAGATCCTCCATTAGAAACTTGGAGGCACAAGTGGGTCAGCTGAGTAAGAAAGTTACTGAACTCCTTCCGAGCACTCTTCCAAGTAATACAGAAGAGAATCCAAAAGGAGAGTGTAAGGCCATCAACATGGCCGAACTTGGAGAGGAGAAAGAGGCAGTGAGCGCCACTGAGGAAGGCCTCAAGGGACGTCCACTGGTCTCCAATGAGTTCCCTAATGAGGAACCATGGGAATCTGAGGCTCACACTGAGACCATAGAGATTCCATTGGATTTACTTCTGCCATTCATGAGCTCTGATGAGTATTCTTCCTCTGAAGAGGATGAAGATGTCACTAAAGAGCAAGTTGCTAAATACATTGGAGCAATCATGAAGCTAAATGACAAGTTACTTGGTAATGAGACTTGGAAGGATGAACCTCCTTTGTTCACCAAAGAACTGGATGACTTGACTAGGCAGAGATTACCTCAAAAGAGACAGGACCCTGGGAAGTTCTCAATACCTTGTACAGTAGGCTCCATGACCTTCAAGAAGGCTCTGTGTGACCTAGGGTCAAGCATAAACCTCATGCCTCTCTCTGTAATGGAGAAGCTAGAGATCTTTGAGGTACAAGCTGCAAGAATCTCACTAGAGATGGCAGACAATTCAAGAAAACAAGCTTATGGACTTGTAGAGGATGTTCTGGTAAAGATTGAAGACCATTACATCCCTGCTAATTTTATAGTCCTAGAGACTGGGAAGTGCATGGATGAATCCATCATCCTTGGCAGACCCTTCCTAGCCACAGCAAAGGCTGTGATTGATGTTGACAGAGGAGAATTGGTCATTCAAGTGAATGAGGAATCCCTTGTGTTTAAGGCTCAAGGATATCCCTCTGTAACCATGGAGAGGAAGCATGAAGAGCTTCTCTCAAAATAGAGTCAAATAGAGCCCCCACAGTCAAACTCTAAGTTTGGTGTTGGGAGGCCACAACCAACTTCTAAGTTTGGTGTTGAATCCCCACATTCAAACTCTAAGTTTGGTGTTGGGAGGTTCCAACATTGCTCTGAGTATCTGTGAGGCTCCATGAGAGCCCACTGTCAAGCTACTGACATTAAAGAAGTGCTTGTTGGGAGGCAACCCAATGTTATATTTATCTATTTTTCTTTGTTATTTTATGTTTTTTATAGGTTGATGATCATGGGAAGTCACAAAATCAATTGAAAAAAGCAAAAACAGAATGAAAAACAGAAAGAAAAATAGCACACCCTGGAGGAAAACTTGCTGGCATTTAAACGCCAGTAAGGGCAGCAAATGGGCGTTTAACGCCTAGTCTGGCATCATTCTGGGCGTTTAACGCCAGAAAGGGGCACCAAACTGGCGTTTAATGCCAGGAAGGTGCAAGAAGCTGGCATTAAACACCTAGCACTCGAAGTAGATTTTCTGGAGCTACAGAAGCCCAATTGGCGCGCTCTAAATTGCGTTGGAAAGTAGACATCCTGGGCTTTCCAGCAATGTATAATAGTTCATACTTTTCTCGAGATTTGATGGCCCAAACAGGTGTTTCAAGTCAGCTCAAGAATTCTGGCGTAAAATGCCAGAACTGGCACAAGAATGGGATTTAAACGCCCAAACTGGCACAAATGCTGGTGTTTAACTCCAAGAAAAGTCTCTACACAAAAATGCTTCAATGCTCAGCCCAAGCACACACCAAGTGGGCCCGGAAGTGGATTTTTTTGTCATTTACTCATCTTTGTAAACCCTAGGCTACTAGTTCTCTACAAATAGGACCTTTTGCTATTGTATTTGACATCCTGAAATCTTTTGATCACTTTAGATCTTAGGATCATCTTTGGACGCCTAGTCCTCAGATCATGGAGGCTGGCCTCTCGGCCATGCCTAGACCTTGTTCTTATGTATTTTCAACGGTGGAGTTTCTACACACCATAGATTAAGGTGTGGAGCTCTGCTGTACCTCGAGTATTAATGCAATTACTATTGTTCTTCTATTCAATTCAGCTTATTCTTGTTCTAAGATATCACTTGTTCCTCAACTTGATGAATGTGATGATCCGTGACACTCATCATCATTCTCACCTATGAATGTGTGCCTGACAACCACCTCCGTTCTACCTTAGATTGAGTTGATATCTCTTGGATTTCTTAACCGGAATCTTCGTGGTATAAGCTAGAATTGATGGCGGCATTCAAGAGAATCCAGAAGGTCTAAACCTTGTTTGTGGTATTCTGAGTAGGATTCAAGGATTGAATGGCTGTGACGAGCTTCAAACTCACGATTGTAGGGCGTTAGTGACAGACGCAAAAGAATCACTAGATTCTATTCCGACATGATCGAGAACCGACAGCTGAATAGCTGTGCTGTGACAGAGCGCGTTGAACATTTTCACTGAGAGGACGGGACTGTAGGCATTGACAACGGTGATGCCCAACATACAGCTTGCCATGGAAAGGAGTAAGAAGGATTGGATGAAGACAGTAGAAAAGCAGAAAGACGGAAGGGACAAAGCATCTCCATACACTTATCTGAAATTCTCACCAATGAATTACATAAGTATTTTATGCTTTATTCATAAATCATCTATAACCATTTGAATCTGCCTAACTGAGATTTACATGATGACCATAGCTTGCTTCATACCAACAATCTCCGTGGGATCGACCCTTACTCGCGTAAGGTTTATTACTTGGACGACCCAGTGCACTTGCTGGTTAGTTGTGCGAAGTTGTGATAAAGAGTTGAGATTGCAATTGAGCGTACCATGTTGATGGCGCCATTGATGATTACAATTTTGTGCACCACTCCCTAACCCAATGAAAGGGGTTTAGTTGTTCATAGCTCTGGAAACGGAAAATGGTAGTAAAGAATACATGCTTAACTAGAAAAACGTAGAAAAGTAAATATACAGAGGGTAGTTCTCCAAAGTGCCAACCTTCTCTATAGTTCAAAACTACTCCTATATATACAACTCTTCTTGATCTTCTAGTGAGTTCTTCAAGTCTTGGATATGGGCCTTAGATCTTGAGTTGAAGCAGTTACAATCTTCAGTGGGCTCAGCTTACAGAAAAGTGTGAGTTAGGCATGGGCGTTAGTTAGGACGTTAGTGGTGTTAACGTTAAGTGAAAATGTGGGTTTGAGAACGTTAGTGGCAATCACCTTTTTCACTAACGTTCCAACCCAAAATGGTCCACGTTAACTTCAACGTTAGTGGCACTAACGTGACCACTAACGTTGCCTCTTGGTCCTTCGCAAATGTTATTAGGAATCACCTTTTCCAATAACATTGCATTGTGCCCCCTTTCCCTACGTTAGAGTTCACGTTGGTATAACTAACGTGACTCTTAACATGGGCATGCCTAAGCTTCGAGAGTGTTAGTGACTCTTACCTTTGTCACTAACGCTCCAAACGCCCCTCCTTCCCACGTTAGATCTCACGTTAATTGGATTAATGTGGCCACTAACGTGGTAGTGAATGCCATCTCCAACGTTAGTGACAAAGGTGAGTGTCACTAACGTTGGCTTATCATGCTTAGCTCCATGTTATCTCTCACGTTAGTGGTCTTAACATGACCACTAACGTGGGCAATGTTGGCTTGATCAAATGTTAGTGACAAAGGTGAGTGTCACTAACGTTGGCATTGTCTTCCCTTTCCACGTTAGGGTTCACGTTAACTAAGTTAATATGACTCTTAACATGGCCAATTGCCAATTTGGAGCATTAGTGGTATTCACTTTTACCACTAACGCTGGAGCTCCCTTTTCCTCCACGTTAACTACCACGTTAATGTAGTTAACGTAGCAATTAACGTGGGCTATGATCGCTTTGAAGACGTTATTGGCGATCACTTTTCTCATTAACGTTGCAAGCTTATTCCCATTCCACATTAGTGGTCGCATTAATTAGATTAATGTGACTACTAATGTGGTTCTTCCTTGCTTTATTTGTCCTAAAATCAAGCAAATAAAGTGCATCAAAGCTCTAGTCCAAGTCATGAGATTATGCATCATCAATATGTCATTCAATCCTTGCATAATCCTTATAAAATCATGTAAAATTCACAATAGTTGCTTAAATCAAGGTGTAAATGTAATTTTATCCAAAACTTGCTTATTTCCTAAGAAAATGCATGAAACTATCCTAAAACAGTAAAGAAAAGGTCAATAAAACTGGTCTAGATGCCCTGGCATCAGTTACAACCTACATTTGGAAAACAACAACATATGGTATTAGAACCAGAGGTTCTCAATATGGTAATAGTGCTTAGTATATAATATTTAAGGTTTCGGGATGCCAAAGGCAATCCTAGAACTTCACACCGATACAGATATTCAAGCTTAGAATAAATAAATAACTTAAAGCATAAATAGGGTATTCTATCTTAAGGGATTTCTAACTAACATAGCCCCACTGTCCCACAGCCTTCGCCAGCCTAACATCCATGCGATCCCATCGCCACCACCTACCGAGCCTCCTCATTCCAAAAAGAAAACACAAGTAATGCAGACAAGTAAAGTACATATACAGCAATTAGAACAGTTATCAAGTAAATATGTGTTTCATTTAGGCATAACAGAAATTAAGCAAAAAAAAAAAAAACAAATAAGTAGAAGATGCACATGATGAATGCCAGTTCTATTGGCGCGTGATATCACTTGTCGGTCCGTAAATGCTAACCCAACACATTCTACCGCATGTAGCCTTCCTACCATGCCAGAGAGATATAGGCTCTACACACTCATGCAGCAGAGAAGGAATCAACAACAACTGTCTCACCATAAATCATTCCAAGGATATAGTGCCTGGTACAGTCGTGCAGCAGAAAAATTGCCATGCCAGGGATATAGACCCCCACACTCTTGCAACAGAAAAATTACCATGCCAGGGATATAGGCCTCGCACACTCCCATATAATCCAAAAATTTCATCATTCCTTTCCAAGTTCTCAATTCATCATAATCTTCACCGGTTTCCAACTTCTTAAATTCATTATAAGCATTCCCATTTCTCAAAATTCTCTTCAACCCTATACTTCACAACTCAGCCTTCACCAATTCAAGCTAGGATTTACACAAACCTTCCAAAAATCTATGTCACTGGCTCTAAACTCATAACTAAAAATACCCTTTTTATTCTTTTATTATTTTCTCCCTTGATTCATGACCCTAAAACTGGCAAGAAGGTTTTAAACAAGTGTTACAGAAGTTTGCAAGCTTGCTGGAAATGTAAAACAGTTAAAAACAAGGTTTCATTGAAAAACAGGGCAGCGTGTGTATGCATAGGGTTGTATGACGCACTCCCAAAAGAGTTTTCTCAAAGTGTGCATACACATAGAGGTGTGCGTACGCAGAGAAGGTAAAATTTTCCTTTTTGAGTGAACGCATAGATACGTGCAAACACCCTCAACAGAAGGAACTCCTCAGTGTGTGCGTGTGCACGATGTTGTGCGTATGCACAACTTGCAAAATTTGCAAGGTGTGTGTGCCCACTAGAGTGTGTTAGCGCTCTCAACAGTAGGCATCTCCCTATGTGTGCGTGCACACCAGAAAGTACGTATGCACATTTCTAAAATTCACAGGGTGTGTATGCGCACGAAGGTGTGCATGCACACAAGTAAGAATGTGGCCCCTGTTCAGAGCACGCGCATAGCAGTGGGCGTGAGCACATAAACTAGAACTTACAATTTCTGCAACATCACAAAAATCATATTTTTGACATATACTTCCAACGATCCTATCTTTTTCTACAAAATTCCAATTTCCACAAAATCTTCACCGTTTTAAAGATCTTTGAATTATCTCAGATTTTATACAAAATTCCATCAATTTCAAAAACTGTAGCTCAAGATATGATCCACCAAAGTTGGCCTAAAAACCTATTTTTACCAAAAACACTAAAAACTCAACTTTAGCAAAACTCTCAATTCAAAACCAAACTACTCACAACCCAAACAATACCAAAACAACACAAAAGTTTATACTATTCATTCCTCAAACTCAACCATCAATAACTTTCCCAATTACACTATTTTACACCATCAAAATCATTATTCATCATCATCTAAATTCAACTTAAATCACATCAAAGCTCCTAAATTCTATCATTATTCAACTATACAGCATTCAAACCTTAATATCCCAATTTATCAACTCCTTCAACACTTATCAATCCAAGCATCGATTTATTATCATCAAAATTCATAATCCACATCATTTATCAACAATATCAACACTCCTCATTAACAACAATAAATCACAACATTCATCATCCACCTTCATAGTCATTAAATACCAACAATCAACATCAATAATCATCATCAATCATCATCCATTCAATCCTATCTTAAGGTCCACTAGTCTAAGTGTCACGAAACATTACATATTACATAAAGGAAACCGAAACCATACCTTGGCCGATTTTTACGCAACTCAAAACACCAAAGCTCAGACTCAAAGCTCCAAAACCATCAAGCTCACTCCAACAAACACCAAACCTCAATCTAACATCATATAACATACAAAACATTAAACCTAGGGTTCAAAAAATGACTAATCACAAGGGTTTAGTGATACCTTACCTTACCCAACAAGATTAGGGGTAAAACTCAACAATATTCCAATGCTAGATCACGCCTGAACAAAAAAAACACAAAGAAACTAAAAAATCCAAAGCTATTTTCGAGTTTTGGGCTAGGGCAGAAAACTAGAGCTAGAGAAAGATCTTTTTAGCAATAAAACTTAGTTAGAAATGACGGGTGGTGGACGAAATTGTGATCCTCAAAGTTGGTCTCTTTGTACTTGTATGAAATTTAAATATTGGCTCTATCAAAAATACCCCAAAGAGATCATGGTATGATGAATTGGGATCTTAGTAATCCCTGGTAATGGCACGTGTGATCACAACTCCGTTCAACTAACCAGCAAGTACACTGGGTCGTCCAAGTAATAATACCTTACGTGAGTAAGGGTCAATCCCACGGAGATTGTTGGTATGAAGCAAGCTATGGTCACCTTGTAAATCTCAGTTAGGCGGATTAAGTTGGTTTATGATAAGTTCGAAAATTAATAATAAACAGAAAATAAAATAGGATAAAAATACTTATGTAAATCAAAAGTGGGAATTTCAGATAGGCGTATGGAGATGCTATGCTCCTCTTGAATCTCTACTTTCTTATTACATTCATCCAATCCTTCTTACTCCTTTCCATGGCAAGCTGTATGTAGGGCATCACCGTTGTCAATGGCTACATCCCATCCTCTCAGTGAAAATGGTCCTATGCTCTGTCACAGCATGGCTAATCATCTGTCGGTTCTCAATCAGGTTGGAATAGAATCCCTTGATTCTTTTGCGTCTGTTACTAACGCCCAGCCTTCAGGAGTTTGAAGCTCGTCACAGTCATTCAATCCCAGAATCCTACTCGGAATACCACAGACAAGGTTAGACTTTCCGGATTCCCGGAATCCTACTCGAAATACCACAGACAAGGTTAGACTTCCGAATTCCCATGAATGCCGCCATCTATCTAGCTTATACCACGAAGATTCTGTTGGGGAATCTAAGAGATATGCGCCCGGCCTAAGGTAGAACGGAAGTGGTTGTCAGTCACGCGCGTTCATAGGTGAGAATGATGATGAGTGTCACGGATCATCACATTCATCAAGTTGGAGTGCAACGAATATCTTAGAACAGAAATAAAAGAGAATTGAATAGAAAGTAATAGTAATTGTATTGAAACTTGAGGTACAACAGAGCTCCACACCCTTAATCTATGGTGTGTAGAAACTCCACTGTTGAAAATACCTAAGTGAAAGGTTCAGGCATGGCCGAATGGCCAGCCCCCTGAATGATCAAAAGACCGAATGGCCAAAAGATTACTAATACACTAGTAAAAGGTCCTATTTATAATAAACTAGCTACTAGGGTTTACAGAAGTAAGTAATTGATGCATAAATCCACTTCCAGGGCCCACTTACTGTATGTTTGGGCTGAGCTTGATCTATCCACGAGCTGAGGCTTCTTTTGGAGTTGAACGCTGATGAGCGGATAATTTATACACTTTTTGGCATTGTTTTTAGTATGTTTTTAGTATGATCTAGTTAGTTTTTAGTATATTTTTATTAGTTTTTAGTTAAAATTCACTTTTCTGGACTTTACTATGAGTTTGTGTGTTTTTCTGTGATTTCAGGTATTTTCTGGCTGAAATTGAGGGATCTGAGTAAAAATCTGATTCAGAGACTGAAAAGGACTGCAGATGCTGTTGGATTCTGACCTCCCTGCACTCGAAGTGGATTTTCTGGAGCTACAAAAGCCCAATTGACGCGCTCTCAACGGCGTTGGAAAGTAGACATCCTGGGCTTTCCAGCAATATATGATAGTCCATACTTTGCCCAAGATTTAATGGCCCAAACCGGCGTTCAAAGTCACCCTCAGTCATCCCAGCGTTAAACGCTGGAACTGGCACCCAAATGGGAGTTAAACGCCCAAACTGGCATAAAAGCTGGCGTTTAACTCCAAGAAGAGTCTCTACACGAAAATGCTTCATTGCTCATCCCAAGCACACACCAAGTGGGCCCAGAAGTGGATTTTTATGTCATTTACTTATTTCTGTACACCTTAGGCTACTAGTTTTCTATAAGTAGGACCTTTGACTATTGTATTAGGAGTCTTTCGATCTTTGGATCTTTTGATCATGTTTTTATGATTGAACCCTCTTTGGGAGGCTGGCCATTCGGCCATGCCTAGACCTCATGCTTATGTATTTTCAACGGTGGAGTTTCTACACACCATAGATTAAGGTGTGGAGCTCTGCTGTACCTCGAGTATTAATGCAATTACTATTGTTCTTCCATTCAATTCCGCTTGTTCTTGTTCTAAGATATCACTTGTTCTTCAACTTGATGAATGTGATGATCCGTGACACTCATCATCATTCTCACCCATGAACAAGGTGACTGACAACCACTCTTGTTCTACAAGCGATCAAGGCTCTAGTGAATATCTCTTGGATTCCTGATTGCACGATGCATGGTTGATCGCCTGACAACCGAGTGCTCGTCTGACAAACGAGCCAACCATTCCGTGAGATCAGAGTCTTCGTGGTATAGGCGAGAACTGATGGCAGCATTCAAGAGAATCCGGAAGGTCTAACCTTGTCTGTGGTATTCTGAGTAGGATTCAATGATTGAATGACTGTGACGTGCTTCAAACTCCTGAGGGCGGGGCGTTAGTGACAGACGCAAAAGAATCACTGGATTCTATTCCGGCCTGATTGAGAACCGACAGATGAATTCTGCTATGCTATGACAGAGCATATGCAATCGCTTTCACTGAGAGGATGGGAGGTAGCCACTGACAACGGTGAAACCCTTGCTTAAGCTTGCCATGGAAGGGAGTAAGAAGGATTGGATGAAGACAGTAGGAAAGCAGAGAGACGGAAGGGAAGGCATCTTCATGCGCTTATCTGAAGTTCCTACCAATGAATTACATAAGTATCTCTATCTTTATCTTTTATGTTATTTTCGTTCATCACCATTACCATTTGAGTTTGCCTGACTAAGATTTACAAGATGACCATAGCTTGCTTCAATACTAACAATCTCCGTGGGATCGACCCTTACTCGCGTAAGGTTTATTACTTGGACGACCCAGTGCACTTGCTGGTTAGTTGTGCGAAGTTGTGTAATGCCATGGTATTGAGCTACCACGTTTTTGGGGTTCATGACCGGGGATTATGAGAGTTGTGAAAAGTATTGTTCACAATTTCGCGCACCAAGTTTTTTGGCGCCGTTGCCGGGGATTGTTCAAGTTTTGAGCAAGCTTGTGGTAACATCAGTGCCAAGATCCGGCAACAACACCAAGTAGTGGCGTTATTGCCCGGGATTGTTCTAGTTTGGACAACTGACGGTTCATCTTGTTGCTTAGATTAGGTATTTATTTTTTTCGAAATTCTTGAAGATGAATTCTAGAGTTTCATGATGATTTGTTGAAATCTGGTTAGCTGAGAAGCCATGTCTAATTTCATTGGACCGAGGTTTCAACTTATCACCACAAAAGCTTGTTGATTTTTATCAATCTTGCTTTTGGAGCAATGATCTGCTAAGGCTTGGCTGGCCTCTGGCCATGTCTAGTGTTTTGGACCGAAGCTTTCTTTGAAAGCTTGGCTGGCTGTGAAGCCATGTCTAATTCCTGGACCGGAGTCTTAGACTAGCATTGCACTGATTCCTGGAATTCTCATTAAGAATTTTGATACCTTTTTCCACTTAATTTTCGAAAAACACAAAAAAAAATTCAGAAAAATCATAAAATCCAAAAATATTTCTTGTTTGAGTCTAGTGTCTCATCATAAGTTTGGTGTCAATTGCATGCATTCATATATCTTAGTGATCTTCAAGATGTTCTTGATGATTTACTTGCTCTGATCTTTGAATTCTATTGACTTGAGTGTTTTGTGTGTCTCATATGCATTTTCATTTTGTTAGTGTCAGTAGTATACAAACTGCTAAGTTTGGTGTCTTGCATGCATTGTTATTTGATTCTTGTTGCATTTTGATTTTTCCGTATTATTAAAAATCCAAAAATATTTTTAATTTGTGTCTTTTCAAGTCAATAATAAAGAGGATTGAAGATTCAGAACATACAGCAGAGGAATTGCACAGAAAAAGCTGGGCGTTCAAAACGCCCAGTGAAGAAGGACAGACTGGCGTTTAAACGCCAGCCAGGGTACCTGGTTGGGCGTTTAACGCCCAAAAGGGTAGCATTTTGGGCGTTAAACGCCAGAATGGATACCATTCTGGGCGTTTAACGCCAGGATGGCTAGAGGGGAAGATTTTGTTTTCAAATCAATTTTTTTTCAAGTTTTCAAAATCTTTTCAAAATCAAATCTTTTTCAAATCAATTTTCCAATCAAATCTTTTTCAAAATCAATTTCTTTCCATTTTTAAAGATACTTACTATCAATTAATGATTTGATTCAACATTTCAAGTATGTTACCTTTTCTGTTGAGAAAGGTTTAATGTTTGAATCATATCTTTTCTTGTTAGTCAAGTTTTTAATCTTCAAATCAAATCTTTTTAAAATGTTTTTCAAATCATATCTTCTCAATCACATTTTTTTTAATCAATCATATCTTCTTAACCACATCTTTTTCAAAATAGTTTTCAATCAAATCTTTTTGACTTCTAATTTCAAAATCTTTTTCAAAAATCACTTGATTTCTTTTCCATTTTCATTTTCGAAAATTAAGTAATGTTTTTCAAAAATGTTTTCAAAATTTCTCACTTAATTTTCGAAAATCACTTCCCTCCTTCTCACATCCTTCTATCTATGGACTAACACTATCCCTTAATGCAAAATTCGAACTCCATCTTCTCTGATAAGTTCGAATTTTCTACTTCTGTCTTCTACTCTTCTTTTCCTCTGACACCTAAAGGAATCTCTATACTGTGACATAGAGGATTCCACATTTTCTTGTTCTCTTCTCTTTCTTATGAGCAGGAGCAAAGACAAAGGCATTCTTGTTGAAGCTGACCCTGAACCTGAAAGGACCTTGAAGAGAAAGCTAAGAGAAGCCAAAGCACAACTCTCTTTAGAAAACCTGAACGAATTCTTCAAGGAAGAAGAACTCATGGCAGCCGAAAACAACAACAATGCCAACAATGCAAGGAAGGTGCTGGGTGACTTTACTGCATCTACTCCCGACTTCTATGGGAGAAGCATCTCTATCCCTGCCATTAGAGCAAACAACTTTGAGCTTAAGCCTCAATTAGTTTCTCTAATGCAACAGAATTGCAAGTTCCATGGATTTCCATTGGAAGATCCTCATCAGTTTTTAGCTGAATTCTTGCAAATCTGTGACACTGTTAAGACTAATGGGGTTGACCCCGAGGTCTACAGACTTATGCTATTCCCTTTTGCTGTAAGAGACAGAGCTAGAACATGGTTGGATTCTCAACCTAAAGAAAGCCTGGACTCTTGGGAAAAGCTAGTCAATGCCTTCTTGGCAAAGTTCTTTCCACCTCAAAAATTGAGTAAGCTTAGAGTGGAAGTCCAAACCTTCAGACAGAAGGAAGGAGAATCCCTCTATGAAGCTTGGGAAAGATACAAATAATTGATCAGAAAGTGTCCCTCTGATATGCTTTCTGAATGGAGCATCATAGGTATTTTCTATGATGGTCTCTCTGAACTGTCCAAGATGTCTTTGGATAGCTCTTCTGGAGGATCTCTTCATCTGAAGAAGACGCCTACTGAAGCTCAAGAACTGATTGAAATGGTTGCAAATAACCAATTCATGTACACTTCTGAAAGAAATCCTGTGAACAATGGGACTAGTCAGAAGAAAGGAGTTCTTGAGATTGATACTCTGAATGCCATATTGGCTCAGAACAAAATATTGACCCAACAAGTCAATATGATTTCTCAAAGTCTGTCTGGAATGCAAAATGCACCAAGCAGTACTAAGGAAGCTTCATCTGAGGAAGAAGCTTATGATCCTGAGAACCCTTCAATAGAAGAGGTGAATTACATGGGAGAACCCTATGGAAACACCTACAATCCTTCATGGAGGAATCATCCAAATCTTTCATGGAAGGATCAACAGAGACCTCAACAAGGTTTCAATAACAATAATGGTGGAAGAAACAGGTTTAGCAATAGCAAGCCTTTTCCATCATCTTCTCAGCAACAGACAGAGAGTTCTAAGCAGAATACCTCTGACTTAGCAACCATGGTCTCTGATCTAATCAAAACCACTCAAAGTTTCATGACTGAAACTAGGTCCTCCATTAGGAATTTGGAAGGACAAGTGAGTCAGCTGAGCAAGAAAATTACTGAACTCCCTCCTAGTACTCTCCCAAGCAATACAGAAGAAAATCCAAAAGGAGAGTGCAAGGCCATCAACATGGCCGAATTCTGGGAGGAAGAAGAGGCAGTGAATGCCACTGAGGAAGACCTCACTGGACGCCCACTGGCCTCCAATGAGTTCCCCAATGAGGAACCATGGGAATCTGAGGCTCAAACTGAGACCATAGAGATTCCATTGGACTTACTTCTGCCATTCATGAGCTCTGATGAGTATTCTTCCTCTGAAGAGGATGAGTATGTCACTAAAGAGCAAGTTGCCAAATACCTTGGAGCAATCATGAAGCTGAATGACAAGTTATTTGGAAATGAGACTTGGGAGGATGAATCCCCTTTGCTCACCAAAGAACTGAATGACTTGTCTAGGCAGAAACTGCCTCAAAAGAGGCAGGATCCTGGGAAGTTTTCTATACCTTGTACCATAGGCACCATGACCTTCAAGAAGGCCTTGTGTGACTTAGGATCAAGTGTAAACCTCATGCCCCTCTCTGTAATGGAGAAATTAGGGATCTTTGAGGTGCAAGCTGCAAAAATCTCACTAGAGATGGCAGACAACTCAAGAAAACAAGCCTATGGACTTGTAGATGATGTTCTGGTAAAGGTTGAAGACCATTACATCCCTACTGATTTCATAGTCCTAGAGACTGGGAAGTGCATGGATGAATCCATCATCCTTGGCAGACCCTTCCTAGCCACAGCAAAGGCTGTGATTGATGTTGATAGAGGAGAGTTGATCATTCAAGTGAATGAAGAATCCTTGGTGTTTAAGGCCCAAGGGTATCCCTCTGTCATCATGGAGAGGAAGCATGAAGAGCTTCTTTCAAAACAGAGCCAAACAGAGCCCCCACAGTCAAACTCTAAGTTTGGTGTTGGGAGGCCACAACCAAACTCTAAGTTTGGTGTTGAACCCCCACATTCAAACTCTAAGTTTGGTGTTGGGAGGTTCCAACACGGTTCTGAGTATCTGTGAGGCTCCATGAGAGTCCTCTGTCAAGCTAATGACAATAAAGAAGCGCTTGTTGGGAGGCAACCCAATGTTTTATAATTAACTATTTTCTTTTGTTATTTTATGTCTTTTGTAGGTTGATGATCATAAGAAGTCACAAAATCCATGAAAAAAGCAAAAACAGAATGAAAAACAGGAAGAAAAATAGCACACCCTGGAGGACGCACCCACTGGCATTTAAACGCCAGTGAGGTTAGCTGGTGGGCGTTTAACGCCCAGTCTGGCACCATTCTGGGCGTTTAACGCCAGAAAGGGGCACCAGACTGGCGTTAAACGCCAGAAAGGGGCAAGATGCTGGCGTTAAACGCCAGAAATGGGCACCAGCCCGGCGTTTAACGCCAGAAATGGCACAAAACGTGATTTTGCATGCCATTTGGTGCAGGGATGACTTTTCCTTGACACTTCAGGATCTGTGGACCCCACAGGATCCCCACCTACCCTACCACTCTCTCTCTTCTTCACCAATCACCTCAACACCTCTTCCCCAAAAACCCCTCACCTATCAAATCCCATCTTTCTCTTCACCACTCACATCCATCCTTCATAAAACCCCACCTACCTCACCATTCAAATTCAAACCACTTTCCCACCCAAACCCACCCTCAAATGGCCGAACCTCGCTCTCCCCCTCTCCTATATAAACCCTCCTTCACTCCTTCATTTTCACACACCTTAAACACCATCTCTCTCCCCTTTGGCCGAATACAAAGCCATTCCCTTTCTCCTCATTTCTTCTTCTTCTACTCTCTTCTTTCTTCTTTTGCTCGAGGACGAGCAAACATTTTAAGTTTGGTGTAGTAAAAGCATTGCTTTTTGTTTTTCCATAACCATTTATGGCATCCAAGGCCGGAGAAACCTCTAGAAAGAGGAAAGGGAAGGCAAAAGCTTCCACCTCCGAGTCATGGGAGATGGAGAGATTCATCTCAAGGGTGCATCAAGACCACTTCTATGAAGTTGTGGCCTTGAAGAAGGTGATCCCCGAGGTCCCTTTTTCACTCAAAAAGGGTGAATATCCGGAGATCCGACATGAGATCCGAAGAAGAGGTTGGGAAGTCCTTACCAACCCCATTCAACAAGTCGGAATCTTGATGGTTCAAGAGTTCTATGCCAATGCATGGATCACCAAGAACCATGACCAAAGTGTGAACCCGAATCCAAAGAATTATCTTACTATGGTTCGGGGGAAATACTTGGATTTTAGTCCGGAAAGTGTGAGGGTGGCGTTTAACTTGCCTATGATACAAGGAGATGAACATCCTTACACTAGAAGGGTCAACTTTGATCAAAGGTTGAACCAAGTCCTCACAGTCATATGTGAAGAGGGCGCCCAATGGAAGAGAGATTCAAGAGGAAAGCCGGTTCAATTAAGAAGGCATGACCTCAAGCCCGTGGCTAGAGGATGGTTAGAGTTCATACAACGCTCAATCATTCCCACTAGCAACCGGTCCGAAGTTACCATAGACCGGGCTATCATGATCCATAGCATCATGATTGGAGAAGAAATAGAGGTTCATGAGGTTATAGCCCAAGAACTCTATAAGGTGGCGGACAAGTCCTCTACCTTGGCAAGGTTATCCTTTCCACATCTCATTTGTCACCTCTGTTATTCAGTGGGAGTTGACATAGAGGGAGACACCCCCATTGATGAGGACAAGCCCATCACTAAGAAGAAGATGGAGCACACAAGAGATCCCACTCATCATGAGATCCCTGAGATTCCTCAAGGGATGCACTTTCCTCCACAAAACTATTGGGAGCAATTGAACACCTCCCTAGGAGAATTGAGTTCCAACATGGGACAACTAAGGGTGGAGCATCAAGAACACTCCATCATCCTTCATGAGATTAGAGAAGATCAAAGAATCATGAGGGAGGAGCAACAAAGACAAGGAAGAGACATTGAGGAGCTCAAGCACTCCATAGGATCTTCAAGAGCAAGAAAGAGCCGCCATCACTAAGGTGGACCCGTTCTATGATTTCCTTGTTCTTTATTCTTCTGTTTTTCGAATTTTATGCTTATGTTTATCCATGTTTGTGTCTTGTGATCATTAGTATCTTAGTGTCTATGCCTTAAAGTTATGAATGTCCTATGAATCCATCACCTTTCTTAAATAAAAATGTGCTTAATTGATAAAAGAAAGAATTGCATGAATTTTGAATTTTATAACAGTTTAATTATTTTGATGTGGTGGCAATATTTTTGTTCTCTGAATGTATGCTTAAACAGTGCATATGTATCTTGAATTTGTGGTTCATGAATGTTGGCTCTTGAAAGAATGATGAAAAAGGAGACATGTTACTGAGGATCTGAAAAACCATAAAAATGATTCTTGAAGCAAGAAAAGAGGCATTTCTATTCAAAAAAAAAAAAACCGAAAAAAAAAAGAAGGAAACGAAAAGAAAAAAAATAGAGGAATAAGAGTTGTGATCCAAGGCAAATAAGAGTGTGCTTAAGAACCCTGGACACCTCTAATTGGGGACTTTAGCAAAGCTGAGTCACAATCTGAAAAGGTTCACCCAATTATGTGTCTGTGGCATGTATGTATCCGGTGGTAATACTGGAAGACAGAGTGCTTTGGGCCACAGCCAAGACTCAATAAGTAGCTTTGTTCAAGAATCATCATACTTTACTAGGAGAATCATTAACACTATCTGGATTCTAAGTTCCTAAAGAAGCCAACCATTCTGAATTTCAAAGGATAGAGTGAGATGCCAAAACTATTCAGAGGCAAAAAGCTAAAAGCCACGCTCATCTAATTAATACTGATCTTCATAGATGTTTTTGGAATTCATTGCATATTCTCTTCTTTTTATCTTATTTGATTTTCAGTTGCTTGAGGACAAGCAACAATTTAAGTTTGGTGTTGTGATGAGCGGATAATTTATACACTTTTTGGCATTGTTTTTAGTATGTTTTTGGTATGATCTAGTTAGTTTTTAGTATATTTTTATTAGTTTTTAGTTAAAATTCACTTTTCTGGACTTTACTATGAGTTTGTGTGTTTTTCTGTGATTTCAGGTATTTTCTGGCTGAAATTGAGGGACCTGAGCAAAAATCTGATTCAGAGACTGAAAAGGACTGCAGATGCTGTTGGATTCTGACCTCCCTGCACTCGAAGTGGATTTTCTGGAGCTACAGAAGCCCAATTCGCGCGCTCTTAACGGCGTTGGAAATTAGACATCCTGGGCTTTCCAGCAATATATGATAGTCCATACTTTGCCCAAGATTTGATGGCCCAAACCGGCGTTCAAAGTCACCCTCAGTCATCCCAGCGTTAAACGCTGGAACTGGCACCCAAATGGGAGTTAAACGCCCAAACTGGCATAAAAGCTGGCGT
Source organism: Arachis hypogaea (assembly GCF_003086295.3). Classification (NCBI taxonomy): domain Eukaryota; kingdom Viridiplantae; phylum Streptophyta; class Magnoliopsida; order Fabales; family Fabaceae; genus Arachis; species Arachis hypogaea. Next base: position 76,405,900 of record NC_092037.1, read on the forward strand.
TTAACTCCAAGAAGAGTCTCTACACGAAAATGCTTCATTGCTCAGCCCAAGCACACACCAAGTGGGCCCAGAAGTGGATTTTTATGTCATTTACTTATTTCTGTACACCTTAGGCTACTAGTTTTCTATAAGTAGGACCTTTGACTATTGTATTAGGAGTCTTTCGATCTTTGGATCTTTTGATCATGTTTTTATGATTGAACCCTCTTTGGGAGGCTGGCCATTCGGCCATGCCTAGACCTCATGCTTATGTATTTTCAACGGTGGAGTTTCTACACACCATAGATTAAGGTGTGGAGCTCTGCTGTACCTCGAGTATTAATGCAATTACTATTGTTCTTCCATTCAATTCCGCTTGTTCTTGTTCTAAGATATCACTTGTTCTTCAACTTGATGAATGTGATGATCCGTGACACTCATCATCATTCTCACCCATGAACAAGGTGACTGACAACCACTCTTGTTCTACAAGCGATCAAGGCTCTAGTGATTATCTCTTGGATTCCTGATTGCACGATGCATGGTTGATCGCCTGACAACCGAGTGCTCGTCTGACAAACGAGCCAACCATTCCGTGAGATCAGAGTCTTCGTGGTATAGGCGAGAACTGATGGCAGCATTCAAGAGAATCCGGAAGGTCTAACCTTGTCTGTGGTATTCTGAGTAGGATTCAATGATTGAATGACTGTGACGTGCTTCAAACTCCTGAGGGCGGGGCGTTAGTGACAGACGCAAAAGAATCACTGGATTCTATTCCGGCCTGATTGAGAACCGACAGATGAATTCCGCTATGCTGTGACAGAGCAAATGCAATCGCTTTCACTGAGAGGATGGGAGGTAGCCACTGACAACGGTGAAACCCTTGCTTAAGCTTGCCATGGAAGGGAGTAAGAAGGATTGGATGAAGACAGTAGGAAAGCAGAGAGACGGAAGGGAAGGCATCTTCATGCGCTTATCTGAAGTTCCTACCAATGAATTACATAAGTATCTCTATCTTTATCTTTTATGTTATTTTCGTTCATCACCATTACCATTTGAGTTTGCCTGACTAAGATTTACAAGATGACCATAGCTTGCTTCAATACTAACAATCTCTATGGGATCGACCCTTACTCGCGTAAGGTTTATTACTTGGACGACCCAGTGCACTTGCTGGTTAGTTGTGCGAAGTTGTGTAATGCCATGGTATTGAGCTACCAAGTTTTGGGGTTCATGACCGGGGATTATGAGAGTTGTGAAAAGTATTGTTCACAATTTCGCGCACCAAACACCAAGTTGTAACGTGTTTTGGGCGTTCAACTCTGGGTCGTGACGTGTTTCTGGCGTTTGACTCCAGACAGCAACATGGAACTGGCGTTGAGCGCCAGTTTACGTCATCAATTCCCGAATAAAGTATGGAGTATTATATATTGCTGGAAAGCTCTGGATGTCTACTTTCCAACGCCGTTTAGAGCGTGCTATTTGGAGTTCTGTAGCTCCAGAAAATCCATTTCGAGTGCAGGGAGGTCAGAATCCAACAGCATCAGCAGTCCTTTGTCAGCCTTGCTTTCAGAGTTTTGCTCAGGTCCCTCAATTTCAGCCAGAATTTACCTAAAATCATAGAAAAACACACAAACTCCTAGTAAAGTCCAGAAATGTGAATTTAACATAAAAACTAGATCATACTAAAAACTACCTAAATACAATGCCAAAAAGCGTATAAATTATCCGCTCATCACAATACCAAACTTAAATTGTTGCTTGTCCCCAAGCAACTGAAAATCAAATAGGATAAAAAGAAGAGAATATACTATAAATTCCAAAATATCAATGAATATTAATTCTAATTAGATGAGCGGGACTTGTAGCTTTTTGCTTCTGAACAGTTTTGGCATCTCACTTTTTCCTTTGAAGTTTAGAATGATTGGCATCTCTAGGAACTTAGAATTTCAGATAGTGTTATTGATTCTCCTTGTTAAGTATGTTGATTCTTGAACACAGCTACTTTTATGAGTCTTGGTCGTGGCCCTAAGCACTTTGTTTTCCAGTATTACCACCAGATACATAAATGCCACAAACACATAACTGGGTGAACCTTTTCAGATTGTGACTTAGCTTTGCTAAAGTCTCCAGTTAGAGGTGTCTAGAGCTCTTAAGCACACTCTTTTTTCTTTGGATCACGACTTTAACCACTCAGTCTCAAGCTTTTCACTTGGACCTGCATGCCACAAGCACATGGTTAGGGACATCTTGATTTAGCCGCTTAGGTCTGGATTTTATTTCCTTGGGCCCTCCTATCCATTGATGCTCAAAGCCTTGGATCCTTTTTACCCTTGCCTTTTGGTTTTAAGGGCTATTGGCTTTTTCTGCTTGCTTTTTCTTTCTTTCTTTCTATTTTTTTCGCCATTCACTGCTTTTTCTTGCTTCAAGAATCAAATTTATGATTTTTCAGATTGTCAATAACATTTCTCTTTGTTCATCATTCTTTCAAGAGCCAACAATTTTAACATTCATAAACAACAAGATCAAAATTTATGCACTGTTCAAGCATTCATTCAGAAAACAAAAAGTATTGTCACCACATCAATATAATTAAACTAAATTCAAGGATAAATTTGAAATTCATGTACTTCTTGTTCTTTTGAATTAAAAACATTTTTTCATTTAAGAGAGGTGAAGGATTCATAGAATTATTCATAGCCTTAAGTCATAGTTACTAAATAATAATAATCATGTGATAAAGACATAAACATAGATAAACATATAACATATAAAATGAAAAGCAGAAAAAAAAATTTAAGAACAAGGAATGAGTCCACCTTAATGAGGGTGGTGCCTTCTTGAAGGACCATTGATGCTTTTTGGGCTCCTTTATGTCTCTTCCTTGCCTCTGTTGCTTGATCCCTAGTGATTTT